>NC_039287.1:8934885-9217381 GCF_003368295.1 Carassius auratus | reverse complement strand
AAACTTTTAAACTGGTCTGACTCATGTTCTCAACATTTTCCCAATACTGGGGCGTAACATTTCACACGCTTGAGGCAGTCGTCCAATCACAACACACTGGATAGCTGGCCAATCAGTGTATACCTCGCTATTCAAAACTAGGATGCTGAGTCCCAATTCGCATACTATCCGTCCTAAATAGTATGCAAAATTAGAATTAGTACGTCCCAAATCGTAGTATGTTGAAAAGAGTATTCCAAAGATACCCGGATGGTCTACTATTTCCGATTTGAATTCGAAGTGCAGATCAATGCACACTCTAGTGCTAATATTGCCCACAACCCATTGCGTGCGGGAGGGAGGGGCTTTGCGGTGATGTAAACATGGCAGCCGGATGCAGCAGCGGAGATGCGCCCTCAGCTTTTAAGTGTAAGAATTCAAATGTTTAACCCTAATTAAAGTTATATTTTATTTCGTTACACACATTGCACATGAACGTCAGAACCAGCCGCCTCACAAACGACCTGCGTTTGGTTCTACGACGACGCCGCCCTGCTTCTTCACTCTTCAACTTGGTAGAAGAACACATTGTAAAATGTATTGTGAAAAAAACGATGAGAAAAAAAGATGGGAATAGTAAATAAAATTTTATTGGACATAAAGAATGAATGAAACGTTAACAGTTGTGGTGTGCGTAACTAGGCAACCACGTTGTCGTTCACGTTGCATTGCACGTCATCGAAGTATGTCCCAGAACGTGCATACTCTTTTGCTACACACTCAAAAGTATATACTTTTTCCTCACAAAAAAGTACATACTTTTAGGTCGTAGTATAAGTAGGCGAATTGGGACTCAGCGGGAGCTTTGTAAAAATCAGGCGGCAAAGAAGTCGACCGGAAGTTGAAGTCGGCTGCGTGCTGCCATCTTGTAGCAGAACTTCACTTGCGTTAGCATTCCCATTGACTCCCATTCATTTTGACGTCACTTTGACAGGGAATAACTTTACATCTGAGGCGTTTAAAGACTCCGTTTGTCCATTATTTATTTCTAAAGATACACGGCAATGTATAAAGGGCTCCATTACCTTCTATGTTACATTATGGCCCGTAGAAACTGTTTTTTTTTTTAAATAGGCTAACTATTGCGTCATAACCACTTGAACTCTCTGTCCGCATTACCGTACAGACAGGTGGAGAAGCTCGCAGGCAATTAACTTAATATGGCGTGCTGGCGTTACATTTTAAAATACTATACAAAATAATTTTGCACGCACCAGCTACTAGAACATTTACATCTGTCAGACAAGTTGCTGAAGTCCGTCAAGCCTTCATTTGAGTCTGCGCGTCAGAAACCGAAAGTGCTAAAAAAACGCTAAAAATGGGCTTCAATTGTCTTAAGTTGAGTTCCAATGGGGTCGCTGTGTCCATTTCTTTTACTGTCTATGGTAAAAATCGACGCGTTTCAAAAAGGCGTTTCAAAATATATATATATTTTTTTTTTTTTAACCTTAAAGCTGCCAGTAGGTAACTTTTGTAAAAATTTATTTTTTACATATTAGTTAAACCTGTCATTATGTCCTGACAGTAGAATATGAGACAGATAACTGTGAAAAAAATCAAGCTCCTCTGGCTCCTCCCAGTGGTCCTATTGCTATTTGCAGGAATACATCGCTCCCTGTAAGAAACAACCAGAGCTGTGGTCCCTAACTTTTTTATGTGTTCAAAATTTACAAAATGTATATAATAAGCAAGGGCTGTCCTTTGTGAAAAAAATCATTTTCGATTTTAAGACATAAGTGTTCATTGAATCGACTGTAAAATCGATTTTTCCATGTCTAAAAAAAAAAAAAAAAGGTTAAAGCCTGCAGTGTATTTTAAATAATGATTCAATCCATTTCAAACAACTGTTCAAAAAAACGAAACTTTAAATTACTTGAAGTTGAGAACAGGCCTTGTGTGTAGGGCTGCGCAGATCACGATCGACCGATGCGCATCTCGTCAGTAAAGCCGGTTCTCTAATCAGCGGTAAATTGCATGAGGTTCGTGATTTCACATAGAGCAGCTGTTACTACAACAGAGCTGGTGTTACCTTATAGCTTGCGCAAAATAAACGCTGATAATGAACGTGGATTTGCGCAGCTAGTTAACAAACGGCTCTGTTTATTAACAGCTGCTCAAGTCAATCAGCATTTTCGGGGTCCAGAGCAGAGCGTTTATATATATGTCCAGCTGTTGAGAAAACGCGCTCCCAGGGGTACTTCATTTTACTGCCAAATCTTTCCACCACAAAAGCGGGTCGCTGTCAGCTGGCAATGGTGGCTTCCTTTTCATAACTCAGCACCTCCTGTAAAGGTCGCTTTCCGACGTCACTGGGTTCATAAATTGCTGGTATTTTCTGTCTAGCTTTTTGCAACGCCTATCTGCATTTCGGAATTCTTTATTTTCTATTTCTGCTTGTTTGTGAGTTTTGTTACATCTATTTTTTTAATTGTTTCATTATTTTAAAATTAATAGTGTACATATTTGAAAAGTGACAGCCCTAATAATAAGTGAGTACACCATGAATCCATTTTCCAAACCGTGTTTTTAGCCTGTCTTGAATCACTACGGTACACCTATAATAAGTGTTTATATTCAGACTATTTAAGATTGCTTCGGGGGCACCGCGGCGGAGTATCCCAGTACCTTTGTGATTCTTCATAGACATAAACAGAGAGAAGTAGATCCGGCTACAATGTTCTTCCGCAAGATGCAAGCAGTTCTGTTTTTTAACCGCTAGAGCGTCAAAAGTTACGAACTGCTGCTTTAAACCACATAAACACATTTCATTACACCAAATACTTAAATAATGTTATTTTTAGCAACTTCATATGACCCCTTTAATTAATGTAGGCTACTGAAAACTGAAACTAGACTAAAGTTAATAGCACCAATGGTAGCGTATTTATTCATCGTACTCTGGCCATTTCTTCATCTGTCTCTCCTCGGGCTCCCAGGGTAGACCATGCTGAGCGCTGCGCTGATGCTCAGTGGAGAGAAGAGCATGTTTCCCTCAGCGTTGCTCGCGCTCAAAGCCCGATAGAGATCCAGAGCGAAGAGACTGTTACACGAGACACACCCTCCATGACCGATGACACTGCTTGAAATACCAAAACAAAAATTATTGAGTATCATACTTTATGCATCCATCTTTCAAATCACTCAATATACATGTAGTATTTTACTTTTATTATGTCCTTTCGGCGTAATTCAGTTGTCCTCTTCGTTGGTTTGACAGCTCCACATATGTTTGTAAAGTGTTTTAGTAGGCTACGTGTTCTGAAAGATGTGATTCTGCGGAAAATGTTTAATAAGAATGTTTGGTGGTGTTGCCTTATGTAGGAGTGTGAACTGGAGGGGGCTCCGCCCTGTGATAGGAGGTCTGCAGTGCAAAAAAGGACCGATTGACCAACACGAGTTGCTAAAATCGTTCATGAATGGCAAGCCATAGTAACATTTAATATATAAACCACACTAGTGTCTAATTTAACGTTACCATAACTTATTTTTTTAGATAGGCTACTAGTGTCTTGTCCATTAAACGTACAGTATGGAATTTTTGGCCACCAGGGGTCACTCAATCAAAATAATAACATAAGACGTACTTTGATGACGTCAGAAAAGAGCGTAAGGCTCATGCCAGATGTTGTTCATTGGAACATGCGCTCTGTCGCTCCCTATCATTCCTCACTCATTCTAACTTAGTATTTTGACAATCACGTCTTTTCGAACGGAGAGATATAGACGGTTTCAACGGCAACAACATAAATAAACATTTGCGCTTCACAGAACGTGCAGGCAAAGCATAATCATGATCCATAACTAAGTTATTGATTGAGGTTTAAATACGAATATAAACAATATAAATATAAAATATAATGGTCTCGATCAAGGCTACTACTTTTTCTTCTTCGTCTCGTCTTTGTTTCTGTTCACCTTTGTATTTGGCGGTTCCACAGGAAGTTAGATAAACTACAGGGGTCAAAGTTTATATGACGCCATAGACGGGCGACAAAACGGAAATAAAGAAACATGCCGTGTCTTCTAATTAAACTATAATTTTCTCCGGATTTGAAAGTTCGTGGAAACTGTCGGGATGATGTAAGTACACAACTAAAAAATATATATAACATAGATATAGTGATTTCTGTTTTTTTTAAAGCAGAAAAATTACATATTGCGCCTTTAAGTAGGCCTACTCATTCATTAGTGCTTTTTTTTGGGGGGGGGGGGGGGGGTACTAGTGTTTTTTGTAAAGTGACTAGTACTTATTAATTAGATACTAATACTTAATATTAGAAACTCACTTTTATATTGTAGCTAGTAATTTTTTTTTTTTTTTACATTTTTGCCTTTGACTTCCATGGGGATTCGTCACTGAGATATTAAATATTCAGTTTTTACTAGTATGTATTTTTCTAGTGACTAGTACTTTATTTTTATGTAGCCTACTAGTAGTTATTCATTAGGTAGTACATATTTTTTGATAACTAGTACTCATTCATTAGATACTAGTACCTATTAAATAGTAGTACTTATTCATTATATACTTGTACTTATTATTAGATAGTATTTGTCCATTAGATATTAGTACTTATTATTTTGGATACCTATTAAATAGATACTAGTACTTATTCAATATACTAGTACACATTTATTAGATACTAGTTCTTATTTGAAATGTTACTAGTATGATTTTTTATTTTATTAGTACGTTTTTTAATTTAACTCCAAGCCATTTGAACTAACTTAAGACAAGTAAAAAAGCAGGTCTGACTAGTAAGATTATGGAAACCGTTTTAACATTGAATGAAGCGAATGATCTCAAAAATGGTCAAGCGGCAAACTAGAGCCGGTAGACGTGAATTTGACGCTCTATTCACATTTGGTGTGAACACAGCATAATGATGTTCCAGGAAATTCATCTTTTGCATAATCTTTTGCTGTACTTTGTTCCAAAAATACTCCTTCCGGTTTGTCACAAGTTTCGGAAAGTTTTTTTCGAGTATGGCTCTGTGTGACGTAAAATGGAGCGGAATTTCCTTATATGGGTCTTAAGGGCACATTTCCCGGAAGAGCGCGCGCTCCGTATAGCAGAGCACAGACATTCACTGATCTGAGCGAGAGACCGAATTGTCACAAAAGAAGTGTGTTTTTGATTGCCAGGGCAAGACAACCCTGCACAGATTACCAAAAAAAAAACAGCATTAAGGGAGCAGTGGATGGAGTTTATTTTTACAGCGCATCAACGGAGTTGTGCAAGTGTTTGTGTTTGTTCCCTGCATTTCGAAGATGCTTGTTTTACAAACAAGGCCCAGTTTGACGCCGGATTTGCGTATCGTTTATTTCTTAAGAATGTTGCAATCCCAACTAAAAAGGGTCACGATCGTGTGTTGGAACCGCAGGCAGTGAGTAAAAATGCTTAAAATATCTCTGTTGTTAACTTAGCTATCGGCGCGTAAGCACATCAAGTAAACAACATGTGATGTTGGCATCAAACTGCACTTTCCACATGTACACCTTTTAAAGAAAAGAAAAAAAAAGACGACATAAAGTGGAACTTAGTCATTTTCCAAAACCGCTAAGCAAATATATACAGTTTCAATACATACCACATAGAGACGTCCTGCTGTAGTCGTTGCTGCTGCTGCTCTTGTTAAATTTTAGCCTCTGGATCTGATTCTGGATCATAAATATACGGCTGAATCTGACTGTTAGCCATGGTTTGTTTTGGATGATGGTTTTTTCCTCACGGTAATGTCACAGTTTCCAGACGCTCTCAACGCAAATTCTTACGCGCACTCGTGATTCTTAAGCTCCGCCCACACATCACGCCGCTCGTGTTTTTCCGGGAAAAACGGTACAGACTATGTTTCTCTTATAAATATAATAAACTAAAGACTTTTTGGAGATATGAAGGATGCAGTACTACTCAATAGGTACTCAAGATTAACAGGATATTGAGTGAAAACGAGCATTTCACCCCCACTTTAACAGAATTCGCCTACAAAAAACAACCCGTTTGGACTACAGCCCTCTAGTACATGCAGTAATGACGTCACTAAAATAGTTTTTTGACTATCCTCCGCCCACATGAATTCACAAAAAGGGGGGCATGGTCTTGTTGCGCTCTGACGGAGAAGAAGGAAAAGCTGCGTTTGTTTTTGCCATGTCGTTGAAACGCTGTTATTTTAATCTAGGAGTCCAATCACCTTTGTTTGGCCTTCCCAGGGATGCTGTACTTGGAGATTAATGGTTGCAATTTATGTTTAACTCCGTTCCCGAAAATTATAATCCACATGTAAAACTATGTGCTGCACATTTTGCTGAGGGCAGCTTGCTGAGGACAAATTCCTCAATCTCAATCAGTTTAATGCCGGATTCGCACAAAGATTATCCTTGAAAGATGGAGAAGTTCCCTCTTTGTCTGGAGAAAGCATTGTTTATGGACCACAACCACAAGAAGTGTATTTTACTATTTAAGTTGGTGCATTTAACAGTTTCTGAAACTTATTACACAAAGGGCAACGCTGTTTAGCTTTGTTAACTAGATGTTAGGGCTGTGCAAAAAAACGAATGCGATTTTCATGCACATCTCGTCGGTAAAAACGCTCCTGTGATTATAAGTACATCTCCAGCTCCTGTGTCTAGCCCAATCACATTTCCAGGAGCTCTAAGCATCTGTCGAATCACAATCAGAACTCATTACGTATTTCTGAAGGAGGGACTTTATAACAAGGAAATCATCAGCCCGTTTTTATGACAGTGAAAACACAGGCGGCAAAGAAGTCAACCGGAAGTTGAAGTCGGCCGCGTGTCACCATCTTTTAGCAGAACTTCACTTGCGTTAGCATCCCATTGACCTCCCATTCATTTTGCCGTCACTTTGACAGCGAATAACTTTTTATCTGAGGCGTTTAAAGACTCCATTTGTCCATTATTTATTTCTAAAGATAAACGACAATTTATAAAGGGCTCCATTACCTTCTATGTTACATTATGGCCCCATAGAAACCGTTTTTGTAAAAATAGGCTAACGATTGCGTCATAACCACTCGACTCTCTATCGCACAGTAGAGAAATTACCGTACAGACAGGAGAAGCTTGCAGGCAATTAACTTAATATGGCGTACTGGCGTTACATTTTAAAATATTATACAAAATAATTAATCAGAATACTTACTCCTGCTCACTCACGCCAAAGACCTCCCCGCTCAAGCTCGCCGTCTCTGCAAGATTAACGATGGCAGTTTGCACGCACAGTTAAGATTTACATCTGTCAGACAGGTTGCTGACTTCATCAAGCTTAATTTGAGTCTGTGCATCAGAAACGGAAGTGCTAAAAATAGCTAAAAATGGGCTTCACTTGTCTCAATTGAGTTCCAATGGGGTCGCTGTTTCAATTTTTTTACTATGTGAAAACAGCAGTATACTGATAGGTGAATTGTGGGAAAAATACAGTTTTTTTTACACGCGAAACATGAACATCTTATATTGCACACTGTAAACACAATCAAAGCTTCTAAAAGCGCGAATAATGGGACCTTTAATGTAAAAACATTTAGTGTCTACACCACCACTGCTTTATGCAAAAATGAAAAAAAAAAATAATAATAATAAATAAAAAGGTTACATACAGCCCTGAAATTATATTTATTGTTTTTACTGGAGGAAAAATAGGAAAATAATAGATAATAAAATTGGTGTCTAATCTCCATCCTGCCACCAGAGGTCGCTCAAAGACCAGCAAACACATTAGGCTACTTTGTATAGGAAATTACAGCGTTTACAACAGTAAAAGTTTACTAGTTTGGCTTATAGATTAAATGTTAAAACAGCTTTCAATAGTGTAAGTACGAGTATGTACACCCCTCAAACTAGCCCTCAGTGGGTTAGCCTAAACTGGGTAAAGTGGTTGAAAAATGGCTCAATGTTTGTAGAATTGTAGAATGGACTGTTTCAAAACCCATACTCCTGTTTTTTTTGCATTTGACCACTTGAAGTATTTCCAGTGTTTGGCCTAAATGTTCAATTAGGCGTCTGAACGACAAACTTTTGCTTTTCCGATGGGACAGACTTGTGTTAATTAATAGCAATTAAGGTTTTTGCACACACACACACACACACACACAATTGTAGTGCTTATAATTGATAAAAAGCAGTTGCAGATGTTACTATGAAATCTCTGCACCATTACAATATGCAACACTTTAATGACATAATGACTGTGCAGACTTTGAATTTACTTTGTTGTCCCAGTCAACGAATTTGCTAAATAATTGTTGTGATAGTCAATAAATGCATTATCAAAAATGTGCCAAAAATTCCCAGCTAATCAAAATCAAAGACATTATTATATTATTTTAAAAAAATACAAAATGTGAATTATTGACATCTAAATAGTAGTATTTATTATTTATTTATTTTAGTGTTAGACAAACATCATATATTTAAGATGGGCCTCTGAATCTGCCGAAGAAGAGGATGCTGTTGGTGGTATTGTGCCTGATGAAGAACAAGAAGGGGTGATCTGCCATGAAGTGCTCCTCTCGTAACATACAGAATGCCACAATGGCTGCCGTAGCGGCTGCTGCCTCTGTGCCTTCCTCGTTTACATCCACAAAGGCCTTGTGGGCCACTGTCGAAAGGAAGAGGCCACCCTGACTGCTCATGCCAGTCAGATCAGCCTTTGGACCCTGAAACACAGAGGTCATACCCATGCCCATCAATATTTCTGCTAAGGAGCTCTCTACCTCCAGCTTGAACTTTGGCAAGTGGACTATGATCTCTGTCTGGGTGTCCATATTGCTTCTGTTGGTCCATTCATTCAGCTTATCAAGGGTCAGCTCGCTCTCCAGCTGTCAAACACACATGCGCAAATTCTCAGTCTCTGAATATATGCAAGTAAACAATACAGTCAAGTCAAGCAGATCAATACAAAAACTTTTTGCTGACCTTAAGAAGAGGGTCAGAGCCATCCTGACTTTCCTCAGGAAGAAGAATCAACATGCTGAGCTCTTCTTTTATATATGGCAACTCAAGCACTTGTAAGCGGTGGTCATAGACATAGTTGAAGGGGAACTTTTTCTTCTGGTACATCATTTGCACAGGCCGGCGTTCATTCTGATGGAAGACAGAACACATATGATAAAGTGAACATGAAAAAGAGAATGACCCCCTGTCATATAGATATGATGTGGTATGCATAGTGTAAGGACATACAACTGCATTTGTACAATATTTTGCAAACAGACCTGGTTTATTTTAAATGGCATTTCTTTAGTGTCTTGAGCATTAAATTTCTGCAGCCAGTTCCCTTTGAAGTAGATGGCATTAACCAGAGCTAGTCGGGTCATTCCGGTCACCATTCCTGGCTTGAGAAGATCTTTGATTTTATCTACAAAAAACACAAGTTTGCATTCCTGACTTCACATCTTTTAAAAAAATATATTCAATCACAGGCACGTGCACAGGTAGGGCTCAACCTGTGCAGAGCACATGCCCTTTTTGCCCTTACACTCCGAAGTGCCCTTTTTTTGGTGGTGTTTTTTTTTTTTTTTTTTTTTTAATCAATGCTATTGGTCACCCTTTACGTCTGTCTGTCTGTTTTACAAATATTTAGCAGATGAAAGTTCTTAAAACGAGCTTGTGTAAATCTTATTGGATCCTCAAGCGGTCAGTAAGCTGATAACTCCGCCCCCTCTATATTCATTGAATCAATTGAAGTTCCACAGCAGCCGCACAGTAGACACCAGCTGAGCTGAACAAAGTTTTGCGAAGGGTAAATAAATATCTTGTTGTTTGAATAAGTACTACTAAACACTGTCTATAAAGGCTCATATTTTATTTATTTGATGTCTGACTGACTCACTGACTGAGACATGTGGGACGTCGCCTGAGAGACAGGGCTAGCATTTGCCATCTAGTCATAGCCAACACTTAAATAGCCTGTGCATACAGTTGCATTTCATCTTTAATAAAATGCTATTTTGGCCAAATGCATTTTACCACAGGAAAAACTGAGCGCTCCGTCTATATAGCTACAAAAACTAGTTTGTAACCTAGATGAAAATGTAATGTGATGCCCGCAGCGGCAGGCGCCGTCGCCGTTTTAATGACGGACAGAAAAACAACAACATTTGCATACATTCGCTGGTCAAAAACGATAAATTGATAAGTAATACAACAACATATAATTTGTTTTTACCATCGGAAAATCATAACAGGTGCGCCCCCGCGCTGTTTCGTACTGGAACTTACACAAAGCGACGAGTGATCCTCGTCACCTGATAATAAATTTCTTTTTTGATTTATGATTGCTGATACACTTAATTTATTAACATTTAGGCTAATCATGTTATGGTATACTCTCCGCTCGTCCTCACATGTATAAAATGTTGTAAAACATTGTTTTACTACAGTAATTTAGTAGTAACAAAAAAAAAAAAAAAAAATTACAGAAGATCACTGAAATCTTTATATTTTATCATGCAGAATGTAATTCATGATTCATTCCAAGGCTTCATTTATTTGATCCAAAATACAGCAAAATCAGTAATATTGTGTAATATTTTTACAATTTTAAATAACTGTTTTCTATTTGAATATTTTAAAATGTAATTTATTTTTGTGATCAAAGCTGAATTTTCAGCATCATTACTCCAGTATACTCTTCAGTGTCACGTGATCCTTCAGAAATGCTTTTCACTGCAACTGTACTTTTCACTATTTTTATTTATTTTTTCATTGCTGGCTTATTTTAGGGAAAGTGTAGTGAATAAGAGACCTTCAAGAGACCAACATCCCTGGTCCACCACAGTATCAAATTTTTGCCAGATACATGGCTCACAGAAGGTTGCTGTTGTATTAGGTTTAAAGAAGCCCTTAAAACCCTGTTTATCTATATTATCTAATTATCTAATATTATTATTATGGTCGTTATTAATCGTGAATAAATCTAAAGCTTTTGAGACTATTATTTTTGTGTTATTGAATTTGTCATGAAGATGTGACCATTTCTTCCTTTTATGCAGGCTTACTAAATAATCTTGATATAAAAGGGGGGGGGGGGGGGTGCCCTTTTTCAGTTTCAGCACATGCCCCTCAAAAGGTCTGTGCACGGCCCTGTTCAATCAATAGGTCTGAACTGATTCTTTAATAGAACTGTAGATGGAACTGATCTTCTCACTCTCTGTCTGCTCTTCCACCCATTTGTTAATGAGCTGTCGTGACTCGTCAGAAGCTCCAATGAAGTCCACAGCCTGGAGGTCAGCGTGGTACAGCTTCAGAGTGGACTCCAAATACTCCTGCAGGACGCATGACACCAATCAGCAATATATATATTATAATGGAGTTTAAAAGAATAGCTTCATAATGTCCCATTTTTGAAGACGGAAAGGACTCACAGGTAAGAAACTGAAGGTTTTCTCTCCATAGAGACGGTTGGCCAGTCTAAGGATGTAGGAAGCTTGTGGCTTGTTGATTGCAGAGGTGAGGGTCTCAAAATGAGAGTGAACATCAGAGACAGAACTAAAGGACAAAACCTGCAAGGGAAAGAGTTCACATGTTAACTGTATTTTTTTTTTTTTACACCGGAAAGACTATACTAATAGTTTTACAAAATTGTCTTTTTTTTATTATATATTTCTCTTTTATTCAAAAGAAGAAAAAATGACCATGGTATGTTTACAGAATAAGCTAAGGGTGTGCACTTAAGAGCCTGTTCTAAGCACATTTATTATAAGGAGTAAACTAAATTAAGGAATTTATCTAATTGTTGTTGGAGTCTAAAGTTATTATCTAAATGAGTCTGCACTTTCAAACAAATGATGGCAGCTAGCTGGCACAAGCTGGCTTTTGTGGCTAAAATCTTGAATATATTCTAGGTCCATTTCAGTTGTTTTCTCTTTTAAATCTGGATGCATTTTTTCTATTTTGTAAGCTCCTTCTGAAAGAGCAGCTCTAAAGAGTGAAAAAGAGAGGTATGTGCAGCTGTGAACATTTGTTTACCCTACTCCGGCTCTCCCTCTCTCTGTTGAGTCAGTTGCTCACTGGTTGTATCACAGTCTGTGCACTATTTGGCTAATGGAATGTCCTGCAATGTCTAGTTTATCAATAAACGCTTTGCATACAAATGCTTTGCATTTGATTTCAGCCCAAGCATGCAAATCTGCTTTGTAATAGATTAATGATGTACGCTTGAAGTCAGCATATAGGACTGCTGTACTGATGCACTGCTGTACTGTTGGGGTGGTGTTGGCACAGTGGATAAGACACATGCCTTTGGTGTGAGAGACCCGGGTTTGAATCCACTGTGAGACACCAATGTGTCCCTGAGCAAGACACTTAACCCCTAGTTGCTCCAGAGGTGGCAACCTCTGATTGATATAGCAATTGTAAGTCGCTTTGGATAAAAGCGTCAGCTAAATGTAATGTAATGTAACTTGGAACATTTTCATTACTTCTATATGTTAGTTAGGCTAATATTTAACTGCAGTGGCTATACCTACAAAATACCGTAAACTATAGCTTTGCTACAGTATTCACCATGAACTATTGTAGGGCCAGTAGGTACTAACTGAACTAACTGAACCTGAATTATAATAGATTTTTCTGAAAGAGATAACATTTTCTGCAGTAATAAATAAATAGCTTCTATTTATTTCTTCTGGATAATGAACTGAAATTACACTGAATGATAATTCCAACTCAAACTTTCACACTTATATATATTATATATATATATATATATATATATATATATATATATATATATATATATATATATATATAATTCTCATTTAAATTCTCAAAGAATTCTACGACACTGATAGAACTGGTTTAGATAAACTTGTAACAAAATCATAACTATATGCTATTTTTTTGGCTTTGATAAATGCGTCTCTGTGTTAAGCTCACACTATGAGCAAATATTTACCCTTTTGACATCTAGACCTCACCCCATTTTTCTGTCAAACAAGGTAATGTTCTCTATTACTTGTTTTGGGTTGTGGTTTTGTTTTCGAGCAGGATTTCCCAACCACGGATTGTACTGTACGTGCAGATTGCAGACAATTTCTAGAATAATAATAATAATAACCTCTTCGCTTGTTCTCCAGATGCTTATACCTCATACCTTTGCCATTTCTTTGGCAGTCTCTCCTCGGGCTCCAAGGTAGACCATGCTGAGCGCTGCGCTGATGCTCAGTGGAGAGAAAAACATGTTTCCCTCAGCGTTGCTCGCGCTCAAAGCCCGATAGAGATCCAGAGCGAAGAGACTGTTAGCACGAGACACACCCTCCATGACTGATGACACTACGGATAAACAGCCACATAATTTATGCAACCATTGTTTAAATCCATATAACGCCATATTTTCACAAAAAGCAGTAAAAATACTGAGCAGTTCTAGACAGTATAAACAATTTATATGCTTAGCCTACGAATGTCCAGCGTTAGTACAAAATAACTTTAGACTTCTGTCCAATCTAATAATGTAATGTAGCCTACTTTTGTTTTAACATATGTAGCCTGATAATGTGCATATCATCGTAAATATTTCCCTTTTGCTCAGAAGTTTGATTGCACGTCAGATAAATGCGGAAGTCCCAAAAACGGAGAGTACATTCCCATTGGAAACAACACTCCAGTTCCGAGCACCGGTTTTAGAGAATTGTATGTTTACGGATTAAGTATTACCTACCTTTTTTATAAAGGATGCTTGTCACAAATGTACGTCTGAGTGAAAAAGAAACCTGCCCTAGAGTCATGCGATACAAGTGGACCAGCAACGCCCACACAGCGCAGAACAAACTAGACGGGCAAACCGCATAACTGAGACATATCTCAGATGCGTTAGTCACACACTCCCTCGCCGTTTTACTGCCTTTGCATGTGCTTCCCGTATTTTACTCCACAATTCACAACCCTTTATTCAGCCAGTTTCCAAAATAAGTGAAACATTTGTTGGAATGTTTTAATACGTTTTCTTTGGAGGGGGGAGGGGGGGTGTACAATAGCAAATAGCCTACACACTTTGTTTTGTCAACAACACAAGGCAGATGTATTCAATGAATGTGACAGCTCTGTACTAATCAGTTGGACTTTGTGCATAAAGGGTGAGTCACACTACTGGGTTCACACAGAGGTTCTGCTTAATAAAACCTTATCAAAGGCCTTTCACAATAGGGACTGTGTTTGTGGAGGAAGTGGTTTTCTGATAGACTTCTTCAGTCTAGTGTTTTCCTGTAAATGTTTCAAATAGTTATTTTTTCTTGATTGATACATTGAGCAAATATAGTATTGATTTCTTCAGGTTATGAGATTGCTACCAAAAGAGATAACTCCAATCAATTGCCATGACAAGGAATTATAAATGAAGACAACACCTACAATGTCAGTATCATATATTTATATATGTACACTCAAAAAAAAAAGTTGTTGAACGAACTTAAAAAAATTTGAGTAAACTTTTCCACGAAATTTAATTATATTTTCCAAACAATATCGAATTAGTTTGAAATGATTTGTAGTAATCTTGTTGTACAAACTTAAATTATTTTAGTCAAGACAACAAAAAGAAAATTGGTCCATTCTACTAGATAAAGTTTAGCCATGCCTAATAGAGAAAGTTGTGTCAGGTTAACTACTCTGAATTTTGTCATGCCTACTATATAAAATAATGCCATGTTAACTACATTCAATTTGGTCATGTCTACTATATCTAACAATGCAATGTCAACTACAAACATTTTTGTCCTACCTACTAGAAAAAATTTAAATCATTACACTTTTCTAACTTGATTCTACAGTTACTTCCAAATGAAAGTGAAATACATGTTCTATTACATTAAAACCTATTTACTGTATACCTATAGTCTACTCCTGTGAAGAAAGTCAATATGTTAAAAGTCAGTCCATTTAGTAAAAATCTGTATTTAAAACATGAGCACATTTAACCTTGAGTGTCTTCTTAAAACTGCAAATATGGCAATTAAACATGCTCACTAAGTTAAGAAATGACAATGCAAATAAAACATGAGCATATAAGAATATAACAAAATGTTATTTTATTTTGTTTTCTTAAACATGAGATTAAATGTGATTGAGAGACTTAATCACCTCTGCTCATCATGCAAAAATTCAGATACAACAAAAACACATGGGCATACAAGGAAATAAAACAGCATTCAAAAAGGGATCCTCAAACAGCACACCCAAGTGAAGAGTTTTGTTTTCTGCGCCTGTGCTTTGGCAGACAATTTACACAAGTTCAGCTCGAGAATCATTTTTTGGAGCACCTTAAAAGTGTAATGGATCTCCTATGGATGAGTAAGATTTAAAGGGTATATTAGTCCAAGTAGCATGGCTGTAGCCAATGCTACATTACCTAAACCAGAAAGCACCTCCACATCTTCCAGCACAATGCAGATATCTTCAGGGTCTTCTGTTGCATCAGCAAATTCATGCCTTCATCACAGAATCCCTAAAAGGTCTTCTTTATGTCCGCTTTGGTTCTTGCAGGGTCATCATCCTTTGGAAAAAAAAATATATATAAAAATTGTAAATGTATGGCATATATATAAAAAAAAAATTATACGGCATGTTTCTTTTTTTTTTTTTTAAATGAAAACCCCAATACAAACATTAAGAAATGTGCACTCAGCTTATTTTAGACTTGTGGACCTCAATGGAATAGTTCTAAATCATTAATAAATAATGGTACAGTAGTGTAATAAAATGCTATATGTGACACTGAAAATACACATATTTGGAGAGAAACAACAGTTATTTTTAGTGAACAACTCCACTTCCACAGCACATTCAAACCGCCACGAGCCATCTTAAAACAATGCTATGGCGTTTGGTCACCAGATCACAACCCAACTCAACACCTTTGGCAGACTGTGTTCCACTTTATAATGGAAAATACAGTGCCTCTGTCAATATCACAACAATGAATAACTATGCTACCTTAAAATCTCTAACTATCACTCAGTGACTGTTTGAAATTTTTAATTCATTTAGATTAATGACATTAACAAACTACATTTATAAAATCCAGATATTCTCAAGAGCCATTGATACTTCGGTAACACTTTAGAATAATCTCCATTAGTTAATGTTAGTTAATTCATTAAGTAACATGAACAAACAATGAACAATACATTACTGTATTTATTCATCTTTGTTAATCTTAATGAAAATACAGTTATTCATTGTTAGTTCATGCTAATTCACAGTGTATTAACTAATGTTAACAAGCACAACTTTTGATTTGAATAATGCATTAGTAAATGTTGAAATTAACAAACTAAGATTCATAAATGCTGAAGAAGGATTGTTCTTGCTTAGATCATGTTAACTAATGCAGTTAACTAACATTAACTGATGGACCATTATTATAAAATGCTACCGATACTTATTTCAAATCAATATTACTTAACTTTAACCAAAACTGGGCACAATTAAAACAACTGCTGACAGCACACCCTTCCCTCATTCTCTGAAAACGGTTGAGTTACGGAGTACAAGCTTTTTTTCAATTTTTTTAAGAACAGCGTAGTCCTTGGCACCACCAAATTGGTGCAAATCTTTGCCAAAATACAGGTTTGTGTACTTTAATTTCATCTATAAAATCATTAGTCACTTTATTTTCAAACCAACATAGATGGATGCAATGCCATTCACCTAAACGAGCGCCTTGTAAAATATATTACTTTATTACTGAACAAACGGAATGTAATTACTTTGTATGTTAAAGGTATATATATATATATATATATATATATATATATATATTTTTTTTTTCTCTTTAAAGTGTGACGTGACATACAGCCAAGTATGGTGACCCATACTCAGAATTCGTGCTCTGCTTTTAACCCATCCAAGGTGCACACACACACACACACACACACACACACACACACACACACACACACAGAGCAGTGGGCATCATTTATGCGGCGCCCGGGGAGCAGTTGGGGGTTCGATGCCTTGCTCAAGGGCACCTAAGTCGTGGTATTGAAGGTGGAGAGAGCTGTTCATGCACTCCCCCCACCCACAATTCCTGCCGGCCCGAGACTCGTACTCAAAACCTTTCGATTGGGAGTCCGACTCTCTAACCATTAGGCCACGACTACCCCGTGAAGCCTGGAATTAAACTGCTGTTTTTCATGAGGCCCAAAGTTTATTTTCCATTTCCGTCACTAATTAAAGGGATAGTTCACTTTCAAATTAAATTAGGTATGTTTTAGCTCAACTTAAGGGCATCCAAGATGTAGGTGTCTTTTGTTTTCGAAGTAGTTTACATTTTTATATTTTTAGGTCAAACCGTTCTTGTCTGTGTCTCATATAATGGAGGTCTATGGTCACCACCTCAAAGAGCATGCACAGAGAAGTCCAAATTAAACAATTCCCCATCGTATGTACACATTGATGACCTAAGACACAAAACGAGCGGTTTGTGTAAGAAAATTAACAGTATTTATTTTAGTTTTATCTCCTGTACACAACCACGTCTAACTGATCTGAGTGTGCGAGTGCTTCTGGCTTAGTCTGCGCAAGCATGGAAAGCGCCGGAAGCGATCTCTCACGCGTGTACGTCACTCATTGTTTATTGTTTACCACACAATACACCACCAATCTGCACTGTCTGAAATATAATGCAGTAACTGTAATTATTTGTTTATAATGCACCCTATAATCGTTGCAATTACAATAAACACAACACATTACTCACTCTATTGACAGCGTGCCATTGGGTCCCTCTGGCATTGGACGTCGCCTCCAGTTTATACATGGCAAACTAAACGCAACGTGCAAAACCATTCGTGACAACATATGTTCTCCAGTTCTGTTGCCATCTCACAACACTTGCTACTAAAACACCACCAATTTTTAAGAGATCTCGGTCTCTGAGGCTTGAAGACGTGCTGCCGCAGCGGATGATTCCATGATTGCTCCCGAGTACTTTATCTGTGTATTCTGGTTCAAATAAATATGGCTGTGACAAATTCAACGTTGTCTGTTGATATATTGAAATCGTCTTCCATTGCAATTTCCTGTACGTATAAATATGTTTAAATCTTCACAGTGTAAGTTAACACTTCGGAAATCTCTGTGTAAACCATAGACAGTAAGTGTAAACAATGAGTGTGCTTTCCGTGCTTGCGCAGACTAAGCCAGAGCGCGCACACATCACACATCAGGAAGCACTCGCGCCCTCACATCAGTTGGACGTGGTTGTGTACAAGAGGTAAAAATGGTATAAATACTGTTCTTTTTCTTACACAAACCGCTCGTTTCGTGTCTTGGGTCATTAATGTGTACTTACGGTGGGGAATTGTTTAATTTTGACTCCTCTGTGCATGCTCTTTGAGGTGGTGACCATAGACCTCCATTATATTAGTCACAGACAAGAACAGTTTGACCTAAAAATATCAAAATGGGAAATACTGCGGAAACAAAGACACCTACATTTTGGATGTTCTTGAGGTAAGCTAAAATTTAATTTGAAAGTGAACTATCCCTTTAAGTTTTGGTTCCTTGCCACTGCCACCTTTGGCGAATGGGGATGCTTGACTGATTGCATAGACACTATTGGAAGAGAGTTGAACTGGATGATGACATCACTGAATAATCAATGAACTGACTTTTTCTTAAAAAAAAACAAAACAAAAACTGTCTGTTTGTTATTGTCCTCTTGCATTATCGACAAACAATTTTCCTGTTTAATTATGCTGCTTTGACAATGTGTATTGTGTAAAGTACTACATAAAGGTGAATCGAATTGACTATTAAGAACTGTGCTTATCAAACAGGATGATATCACGTAAACCTAAACCAGTGGCTGTGTGGAGTACAAAGGTTTAAAGAGAAGTTAACATCAGTCATTTAATTCATATCTGAGCTTTACAATTTACTCAATATTTTAAAATTAAAAAAAAAATTTACATTAACTCTTTACCCATCAGCAGTTTTTGACTCTATACTCACCAAATACTCCATCATATTCATCTTCATTCAGGTAGATGCATAGATCATTGAGAATGCACTCTTGCTTGGTCTCCATGGTGGCACTGTAAGAAAACAGACAAAACATTTTTTTAAGTTCCGATATTCATACATTTGACACCCTTCAATACACATCTCTGAGCCATTATGCATTACAGAGCACTATATCAATAGCTTGTATTAAAAAGCAATATATAAAAAATAAAAAAAATGTAAAAAGAAAACTGAAGAAAAAAAAATACTACCTGAGACACTGGCAACATCACATCTTGAATCTTTTTTCTAAACACTCCACCCTTTTTGGTAAACACTTTTAGCAGATCATCAGAGAACAGATCCAGTTTGGACATGAATTTTGATGTGTAAAGGAAGGGTTGTGATCCGATGAAATTCATAATTTATCTGAAGACATAAGTTACAGAGGTCTTGTTTATGGGCAATTCAGCAAAGACAAAAAAGGTTAAAGTGCTACAAAGAAAACTAAATATTTAGTACAGGGTCAGGGTGACAACTTATTTATGACAGAAATCATTTTCGATTATTCCTCTTGATATATTAATCGCAAGTAACAGAATAACATTAACTTACACATACAAGCGCTTGGAGAAACAAAACGTTATTAGCTGACTACACAGACATAATGTCGGTCCATGACCATAATCTAGCTAGCAGAAGAAATGCAAAAACTCCACTTACAATTACTGAAGCAGCGAAATGTAATACTTTCGTCGCTAAAACACTATTTGTTGTTTAAGACGAGAGACTCCGTGAACGCGTTGAATTCAGTCACGAGCACGTGAACTTAACAAGCGTGACTAATCTAAAGCCTTCGATTGGCTGCTGTGCGCTTTGATTGGCATCTCAATCGTTTTAACAATGACGAGCAATAAATTAAATATAGATGAGGAAGACCTAAAATATACATTTGAAACTTTGTCACCCTAACAACAGCTGAATGCAGAGTAAGAATTTAAAATCCTAGGGGACAATTTGGCCATTTCTAATTATCGGGCGTGTCTTATGGCCCTGGTTTTATACATTAATTAATGGTACTGAAGGGTTTTCTGTTCTCTCTTGTTATGCGATGCTTCATTTTAACGTTATTTGATACTTTTAGTAAAAAAAGAAAAAAAGAAAGTCTGCACCACGTGCTGAATCCAGAAACCTAACATCAGCTACAAAAGACACACTTAAGAGCTATTTTCATACAGTGCTTATAGAAAAATAACTTTCTGGTATGCAACAAGATATTAAGAAAGCATATTTTAATTAGTTTGTTAATTAAATAAAATTAGATGGACGATGATAGATAAGAAAAAAAAGGCCACTTACCCATCTCACATGTTCGCTGCTGAACAATCCATCTGCATCCGTTTCAGTTGATGACGTGCATCCGGTTAAGACGAACAAAAAATATTCTTGTTGACTCAATTTAAAAAAAATTTGTAAACCTAATTTTTTTAAAATTACATTGTTCATGTAAAATATAATTAAGTTGACACCATTTTTACAAAGAGTTATGTTGTATGTGCTCATTTTAATTAATTAAATTGAACAAAGAGCAAAAATCATTTTTTTGAGTGTATATATTAAGTACAGACTAAGCAGGCAGATGAAAACTGGATATTGTTCTGCTAAAGTTACATACACACACACACACACACACACACACACACACACAAATAAGGCAATAAGGCACAAAGAGTGCTTCTTAAGGACTCAATGGCAACACATTACTGACAAAACTAAAATAGATAGTGTAGGAAAATATATCACAACAGTTAGTCCAACCTGAAATGAAACTTTTGTCTGCTCTCAAATCTACAGCAAACACAAGAACAGCATTTGGAGTGAACATGGAGCGGCACAACAGTGCACCATTTTGAGGAATTTGAACATTGACACAACAGGGTTGTGCAATAATACTGTATATATTTTTAGAGGCACAGGAGTCAAAAATTTAAAAGCACTATTTAAGGGGCCCTGCACAATCACATTTGTGAGTCCCTAGATGGCAGAATGACTCATGATTTGTATAGCATGCATGTGTATCTATTGAAAAGGCCTTTAAAAAGATGCCAAAATATTTTCTCATTTTGAATTTTAGTGTCATAAGAACTTGTTTTTACTAATGTTTATTGCTTAAGCACATTTTAAAGATTACAATATGTCCGTAACATGTGGAATAGCAGTTCTCGGTTCGGTGTGCAGGATACTGTGTTTTTTACACAGTACTCTCTCTCTCTCTCTCTCTCTCTCTCTCTCTGTCACACACATACACACAAACACATTCAAACACACACAATTGCTACTCCTGAATTACACACAGACAGCAGCACTTAAACGTCAGATTGAGGTTTAAATAAAACTCTTCATGTCAGCACCATGGTTTGCTGTTTCCACACCTCACACTGCATGCATACTTCCACTAGAGCATTTGTGTGTGTTTGGTGTTAATTAGTTCTAGTAGGTCCCCAGAAGTTAGCTAATTTTGAAAACCTCCCTTTGGGGACATCCCCAGTTATTAAATTAATTCATAAATAAAGCAAATCTGTTTTTGGCTAATGCTAAATGCAAATGTTTCCTGTTAGAGTTAATGTTTGGAAAATGAATAATGTGTACAAGCTTAATTTAAAGCAATGGAAATCTATAGTATGTTCTCATTTAGATACCTAACTAAATATGTGAGGACAGAGAAGTAGTGGTTGGAGGTAAGGGAGAAAGGCTGGCTATGAAAATACCTTGTGTAACATTGCTCTATGACTGACAGACAGGCAGGCACACACTGCTTTCTAAATGTACCAAACATCTGCAAATATACTGAAACACTTACTCCACCAACACACAGACAGACAGAGATATACTCGGCATTTAGACACATACACTTTCTTGACCTTATTCTGTTTTGATTTTCTGTTATATGACCATAAAAAACTTTTAAATGTATTACATGCTCATACATGTTTATGAACAGACAAGAGCAGCTGCAGTTTAGCTTTGATCCTGGTATTTTCAATGAGAACACAATCCATATACAACAGAAGTGCCAGCCCATAGCATAGCTAAACTATTCCAACACAATAAAGGAATATTTAATGCTTTAACTACATGGACACATACAGAGAAGAGATCATCACCCATTGTACCGTCTCAAATAAGTCAAGGAGAACAGAATTTGACCTGGTTGTTCTCTCTGGTGGTCTGTCCCACTGCCATTCTCAAAAGCACTAGTAGATGAATTGTTATTCATCTGTTTCTGTAGATGTGAATTTAGCTATTTTGCCTACATTTGACCTCTGCCTCGAACAGCATTATTGAAACCGCACTGTTGCAAAAATAGTGCACATTTAAGTCTTAAAGACTTAGTCCATGAGGTGGTTTCTCATTGACAGTTCAATCACAGCTGAAGGCTATAAATAATATGAGTGACAAGACAAAGGTTTAGCCTATTAGACTTCAAAAGTCAGGGAGTGGGTGCTTCAAGATGAATTATCTCCATTTGTATGGGTAAGTACAATTTCCATTAAACATTTCAGTAATAACCTACCTAAAGCAATTCTACGTTTTCTTTTTTAACCATTTAAACTGACTGTGGTAAACTGACTAATGTACACTGAACTGACTGTGTCTGTTCAAAGAGTTTGGTGAGCGGGAAAGAAATTCCGTGAAAAGTGCAGACTGCTTTATAAGGCTATACACTGTAAATACGACAGTGATACATTAACGACAGTGAATTTCACTCACTTAACTGTAGGGGGCTCTAAAATCAGAAAATACACAAAACTACATACAGTTGCTTTAAAGATGTCAATTAATTCACCTAATTAACTTAACCAAGTTGACTTTTGGTCAGCAAATTCCTCCCAGACAATCCAAGTATTAATGGAATATAAAAAAATAAAATAAATAAATTGACATGTTTTTAAATCTTATTTTACAAGTAGATACTGAATTTCTTTGCACTATAAGATTTGGTTATTTAGTTGGGTTTATTGACTTTTACGGTCGTAAAAACACGCTTTCTCTGTACACACACAAACACACCCCAACACAGGAA
Organism: Carassius auratus; assembly: GCF_003368295.1. Lineage (NCBI taxonomy): Eukaryota > Metazoa > Chordata > Actinopteri > Cypriniformes > Cyprinidae > Carassius > Carassius auratus. The sequence goes on along the minus strand of NC_039287.1, from coordinate 9,194,292 downwards.
AGGGAAACACATGGCACTGAAATTCCACACCCTCTACAATAGCATGTTTAACCCCCTTCCCACTCCCTGTGCTTCTCTTATCCCCCCACAACCCTCCACCCCCACCTCACATCTACACTTGACTCGCCTCTGACTTTGCCACATCCCACAGATTGTCTCTCTCCCTCTCTCTGCTTGACCGTGTGCCACTTAAACAGTGTATACTATGTGGACAAGACCCCATGTCTGAGGCTGATCGCCGATTTATGGCTAAACATCCTTGATACAGACTGTGTTTTACAACAAAAGGAAGAGAAAAGGGAAAACCTCAATTGGAGCGACTTGTCGTCAACCTGCCTATTCAAATGTAAGTGGAATATGATATGACAATATGATATTATAATATGCTACAATAGACTGTAGTAAGATGTACTATAATCATATGCCTCTATTGAACGTAAACGCTCCTGTGGTGTTGCATTAACAAGCCTTTACATGCAAACACACATATCATTCCTAACGAATAAAATCTTAAACTCTATCAGGATGCATGTGTGTTGGTAAATGTTTGTGTTGAATCTGTTGATATAAGCATTGAAGTATGTGTCATTTTACACTGCACTGCTATTACCATTAGGCTGCTACAAAAGTTATGGTGTTATAAGATCAGAGATTAAACATTCCCTGGTGTGTCTATGTATGGGTACAAAAAGACTCCGTAAGCTGTATAGTCTTTGTATTTATTTAGATTTTACAACAGAATAGTCATCATTCATAGATTTCAACACAAATAAAATATCCTTTATAGTGGCAGAGATTTAAGGCAATTCATCCTCAAAACTCAAATATTTTCCCTACCATATGTTATCAAGTGAAAACTGTCAGTCAAAATAATTAAGAAGAAGTGATGTCAAAGACGTGATGTTCCAAGAAACACACTGCCAAAATCTCACTTGGCTAGGGTTCTTGGCTATGGGGTCAACGTAATGATATATTCTCTTAGGGGCCTATCGAAGGAACATCCCAACCCAAGAATAATATCTCATCTGTTTAGTTACCATGTCCACTTCATTCAGGACCTTATTCAAGACAACATCTATTAATTTCCTACATACATTTAAAAAATGTACTAAACGTCCTGTTATACAACTTTAGCCTTTCTAGAACTTCTGCCAGATGTTACACATATATTTTTCCCTTATATGGACTGCCTGCTGCAAACTGGTTTACTGTACAGCCATCAATTACTTGTTATTTCACTGTTTAGAGAGACCAGGGCTGTTACAAAGATTCAACTATTTTATAAAGAAACCTACAGGGATCTTTAAATAGGTAGATCACTCAAATAAATAAAACCCGATCCCTTAGAATTATCCCTTCATAAACAAATACCAAAATTCCAATCCAAAAATACGTCATGATATGGAAAAAAACATATAAGTCTCACAGGACTATAAGTCGCATTTATTTAGAACCAAGAGAAAACATTACCGTCTACAGCAGCGAGAGGGCGCACTATGTTTTCAGTGTAGACTACAGGAGCACTGAGCAGCATAGAGCGCCCTCTGGCGGCTGTAAACGGTAATGTTTTCTCTTGGTTCATTTCTCTCGGTTCATGTAAAATTAATTTTCATAATTAAGTCGTACCTGACAATAAGTCGCAGGACCAGCCAAACTATGAAAAAAAGTGCGACTTATAGTCCGGAAAATACAATATACATTTTACTTTTGTACTGTAAAAACTTTTTGTGTGCAGACAAATGTTTATACCCAGATAAAATGTGTCTGCAAGATGGCTGTTAAAGATCGCTTCATCTGGAAAGCCTCTGCTTTGTACAAACATCTGATAGAGGTCTTTAAGATGTCAGTTTTACATGCAGTCTAAATCATAAACATTGTAAAGACATCTAATAAACATCTATTGGACATCTGATAGGAAACATCCTATAAATGTGTCGCAGAGACTTTGCCCTCAGCCAAAAACCACATATTTGAAGTCTAAACAACTACTGTATATTCCTTGACACAAAAACTATTAATTATAAAATTATAGTGGATTATCTCATGCTTGGAAAGAACTCTCAGCTATTAATAAATAATTAATTCTGGCACTGATTATACTGTCAAAAACTTTTTTTTTTTTGGCTGGGCGCTGACAGAGAGTCAAAGAGTTTGCCTTTTCACTGTAGCATAAGCCATTCAGAACCCTTTAATTGAGACTCTGTAACACTGCACCAGAAAATATGACAGCAAGGCCATGATCATAGTACAGCTATGCACCCATTGCTCTATACCAAGCAAAAGGGCAAGAACTCTCTCCACTATTAAGGTGAATGGAACCGATTGAGACTTGTGTCTGGTTTGAAAATAGAGCGTTGTTCTTGTTGCTGGGGTGTCCCAGCCCCAGGGGGATCACTCCAGTTTAGGACTTTCTGTTACCCCAGGGCATTTAGATGGATCAGCATGCTATGTGCACAATGGCATCTCAACTGATCCATTGGAAAGAGAACAACACACTTCTTATCAGGGTATGTGAGGTAGAGCTCATGTCTAAATGCAGCCTTCATCACTGGTGACAGTTTCGGTGCATACATGATAGGATGAGTTATGGGACAAAAACATTCTTTTTTTGTTTCAAGTGACAGCATTTTAATGTCATATTGCAGTCTATATTTTTAGTTTGATCATCTTTTTGGGTCCCAGTACTTTTTTTTTCTTTTTTTTTTAGCACATTCATGTCCATCCATCTAATTCACATTTTAGAAGTACATACCATAGTCCATAGTCCATAAACAAGACATAATATTTATTTTCTCTATGCATGGAGAATAGTCTTTCAAAACGAGGGTCACCACTTGGCCTGAGTGCTTAAATTTAAAACCACAAAAATGACCAACTGACCCCCACAAAGCTGATTATAGCTGCTAACCTCAACGTCAGCATTGACCTGCACCTGCTCACTGACCCAACACTCGTTACCATGCACTCATACACACATAATGGTATATATTTCTTTCCAGTCTGTTCTTGTGTGTAATGTGGTCCAGTAAAAACAACGCTTTTATCTATAAAAAAAAGACGCTATAGACCAGATATAGACTATTAGAGACTATTATGACATTTCCTCTAAAATCAATATTTAATTGTAAGAACAAATAAAGTTTTGTCACGTTATGTAATCCGTCAGTGTTTTTTGTCCGTCTCTTTCTGACTCTTTCTGCAGTTACATGTTAAGCCAGTAGGTGTTGGCAAACTGTCTTTATGTGTGACTTATTCACTCATTCATTCATTCAAATTAAAACGAATGCTGATTCATTATGAAACAAAACTAGTGACTTGTTTAATTTAAAATTGCGTACATACTTTTTTACCATTTTGTTATATGGCACAAAAAGTAAGGGTAATATACGAGTGTAGCCTACAGGTCATAGACTGTATAAAAACAGGTAGCCTACAACTCTAAATTCAGCAACTGTCATCATGAGTGAGTCATTAAATCATTCACTGAGACGATTCGTTCTGAACTGGCTCATTCAGGAATGCCATAGGACGTGTCGCTCCGTTAAATCATCTGTGTGAATAGTTGAAACTTTGTTGGCCTAGCAACCTAGACAATGTATTCAATTCAATTCAATTCAAGTTTATTTGTATAGCGCTTTTTACAATACAAATCGTTACAAAGCAACTTTACAGAAAATTATGTTTCTACAATATTTAGTAGTAGCTAGTAGTTTGTGCACATTTGACAGGATTTTAGAAAAAATTATAATAATAATACAAGACGTAGTCAGCTAGACGATGAACTATCAATATTATTAATTAAGTTATTATATGATGCAGTCACACATTTAGCAATAATTGTTAGTTCTGTTTGTTGATTCAGGGTTAGCATCATCTGAGGTCCTCTGAGGGTCAGCATCATCTCTTCTCAGGTGTTCTGGATCCAGACTGGAGCTTGGCGAAAGAGATGTGTTTTTAATCTAGAATTAAACAGAGAGAGTGTGTCTGAACCCCGAACATTATCAGGAAGGCTATTCCAGAGTTTGGGAGCCAAATGTGAAAAAGCTCTACCTCCTTTAGTGGACTTTGCTATCCTAGGAACTACCAAAAGTCCAGCATTTTGTGACCTTATGGTGCGTGATGGGTTGTAGCGTGGTAGAAGCTAGTCAGGTATGCAGGAGCTAAACCATTTAGGGCCTTATAGGCATAGTGCGAACTACGGGGGAGCTAGGGGGAGCTCGGCTCCCCTTAATAAGACATGGGCTCCCCTGAAAACGAGAAATCTGAAATTTTGGGGGGTCTCAAAAAATACTGACAATGTGAATATTTTTAAGTGCAATTTCAGTTTTGTAATGTGATTATGATGGCAAAATATTATTCATTCATGCATGACGGCGATTAAAACCTAATTAACTTCAATTAAGATTACAGAAGGTGTGGGGGCGCTGCGCTGCAAATTCCACATGTTAGTATGTCATAGGTTCGTAGAAACAAAATAAACGTTGGAGGCCATTTATCGTGCGCAAAGTCCTTCCATTATGCAGTAATAGCATCATAGCTAGGGCAAAAAGAAAACAAGGTAGTTCAATTAATTTTGGTTTTATTAAGAAATTGTGTAGTGATGACGCACGACTGATTCACCTGCTGCAAGCACTGGTAAACCTCAAGCCAAGCCCACCGTGAAAACGCATGAAGCTGAAGAAAAGTAATCTCTGGGATCCTAACCCCTCTTGCTTTCTTGCTTCGAGTCCTCTCTCGCGTTAAACTGGAACAGCCAGCAGTGGAGAGACTGGAAGAGCCAATATACATGGCTGTGTGTTAAGGATGGAAGCTTGGGGTGCATCACTTTGTAACGCGTTGTGTCAGGAGGGGGAAAAAATATGAGTAGCTCACAAAGTTATTAGGCCAGACAAAACTCACGGAGGCGATTGACATTTAACAACGACTCGCGTTTTATTTCTCCAATCGAACTCGGGCAATTGTCTGTCCCCATGTTCCACCGTCCACAGCGTAACCAAAACAAAACAAACAAGATTAAAACAAAATGATTTCCAAACAGAGATTACCCGCATACATGGGCGATTCGAGTCGCGCTTGTATACATTATCATACAGAGTGCATGCCGTTTTACAGGGAGCGCGCAGCTCTTAAAGGGGCCACATTTTTTCCCACTCGTTACAACTTGTAAGGACGCAAAAAACCTTCTTCTGTCTGAAAAGGTACCTGGCACGCACTTGTCTGAGGAGTGGATTAATGATTAATGCTCAGAACCAGTCGCGAAAAATTATATATAAATACAGGGACAGCATTGCACACAAGATGGCCATTGAAGTGGCATTAACTAAGCAAAAGGCGATTCTGCCAAATAAAGTAATTGAGGTCTAAATTAATGGAGGAGACCGCAACATCATTCAAGGCTGTCTTCCTGACCTATCAATTTGTGTCGATAAAGTATAATAGTGCATATTGTAGCTGTTATGTAGCTTTGTAAGTCATTATAAGTCCTTTTTTGAGGCACTCGTGTCGATAATGTATAATAGTGCATACACTTGTAGCTGTTGTAAGTCCTTATTTGAGGCATGCGCATGTGCACGCACTCTACCCCCCCCCCCCCCCCCCCCCCCACAAAAAAAAAAAAAAGTGGGCTCCCCCAAAGGACACGGTATAGTTCGAACACTGCTTATAGGTAAGTAATTATAATTTGTTACTGATACGGAACTTAATAGCTATAGCTATAGCCAGTGCAGAGACTGTAAAATTGGGGTAATATGATCATATTTTCTTGACCTCGTAAGGACTCTAGCTGCTGCATTTTGGAATACCTGTAGCTTGTTTATTGACGAAGCAGGACAACCACCTAGAAGTGCATTACATAGTCCAGTCTAGAGGTCATGAATGCATGAACTAGCTTTTCTGCATCAGAAACAGATAACATGTTTCGCAGCTTGGCAATGTTTCTAAGATGGAAGAATGCAGTTTTTGTAACATTGGAAATATGATTTTCAAAAGACAAATTGCTGTCTAATATAACACCCAGATTTCTGACTGTAGAGGAAGTAACAGTACATCCGTCTTTTACATCGTTGCAGATTGTAATCTACAAGATTCTGTGTAGTGTTTTTTGGTCCAATAATTAATATCTCTGTCTTGGCGAAAATTATTTGTCATCCAATCTTTTACATTTTTAACACACTCTGTTAGCTTAGATAATTGGGAAGTTTCATCTGGTCTCGTTGAGATATATAGCTGAGTATCATCAGCATAACAGTGGAAGCTAATTCCGTATTTTGAATACCTGTCCTGCCCTTGAATACCTGTATAGTTTTGTAATCGATCTATGAGTATGTCATGATCTATGGTGTTGAACGCAGCACTAAGATCAAGTAAGACTAGAAATGAGATGCAGCCTTGGTCTGACGCAAGGAGCAGGTCATTTGTAATTTTAACAAATGCAACAGCAATAACAATGTAACAGCAATACTGTGTTATTTTAGTGGTAAAAAATATTATGCTGATTGATATTGCATACTAGTATTTTTATCATTATTATCATCATAAGGTAAAAAATAATAAACACTCTGTTTTGCAAATAGTTTTACAGTTACTTTCTTATTCTTCAAGTCATTTGTGTAATCTAATATATGAATGAATTGGAAATCAACAGAATTTGACATGGTGCAAAATAAGGTGGATAAAAGCAATATCAGTGCAATATCAAATGCTTGTGTATAAGGATCGGGTCCAGGAAGGCTTTAAAGCCGACAGATTTTTCTTCCAGATTGATTGATTGATTGGTTGGTTGATTTTTTTATGTTTTTATATTTCCAGCTCAGAAGACAATATCAAGTCTAAGAAGAGGCAGTGTCCCAAGTCTAATAAAACAGTTGCTGCCCATCCATGCCCTGCATTTCTTAACAACAGAGCCATGGAGGGAGAGGAATCACAGGCCAAGGAGCTCAGCATGGGTCGACTTGCGTTCTTTGGGCACCTTGAACAAGTAGAAAGAATGCGTTGCTACTGGGAGCTAAAACATGTCAAACTACAGACTCTGGAGCAGGTAACTCTCCAAAAAATGCTAGACACTGACACAGATGTTTATCCACATTGGCTTTTGGGAGTTAATTTGAATGAACAGATATTTTGGTTTACAGCCAAAGCCTGTATTATGTGCCATCTGATAGGTATGTAAACCCTACCGTTCAAAAGTTTTTTTTTTTTTTAAAGAAATAAATACTTTTATTCAGCATGGCATATTAAATTGATCAAAAGTATAAATACATTTATGTTGTTAGAAGAAACATTTTAAATAAATGATGTTCTTTTGATTCTTTATTCATCAAAGAATCCTGATAAAATGTATTACTGTTTCCATAAACATTATGCGGCATATCTGATTTCAACACGGATAAGTGTTAATAAGAAATGTTTCTTAAGTACTAAATCAGCATATTAGGATGATTTATGAAAGATCATGTGACACTGACGACTAAAGTAATGGCTGCTAAAAAAAAATCTGATTCGCCTTCAAGTTTGGAATAAATTACATTTTAACATATTCAAATAGAAAACATTTAGTGTAATAATATTTCACAATTTGAATTTCTTTTTTTTTTGCTGTAATTTTTATTAAACCTATGCAGCATTGGTAGGCATATGAGACAACCCCAAAATTCTAAACGTTATTGTATAAGCTACAGTAAAAGAGAGAGTTGTTTGTATATTATTTTAAGCTAGGTGTGTTGTACTGCTTTAAATATGTCCACAGAGGGGGCTGTATTACCACGAATCAGTCCAACTACAGGTAAATGTTTTATATTATTTCATATTAGGTTTTGTAAACTGAGGATAGTAATGTCTGTGGTACAGTATATGACAGCATACCACAGGTGATTTGAAAATAACTAGAAAATGCTTTTAAGTCAAAATTTTCATTGCAATGTTAATACTTACTTCACTTACAAGCTATGCCATACTCCTGGTTATTTTTATAGAGATTGCACATGCACACTTTAACACGCAGTCCAAATTACATATGCCATGCCAGGACAACCAAAAAAGTTTAGCAACTTAAAAAAAAGTAGCAAGGCAAGGTAGAATATACCATAAAGGTTCTGTGGCATTGTGCATTTTTACTGACTGTACAGGAGGGGGCACCAGTTCATTTAATATTTTACTGCATTGCTTGCTGACTCAGTAGGGCTTACAAAACTAACAGTAGGTCTTATGACTATACCTGTGACATTTCTTATATTATATCAGTGATATCTGAGACTAAAATGGTTAGTATTTGTTTTTTGAGTTGGACTATCCCTTTAAACATACATTATGCAGCTACAGTATCTGCTTGTTTTGCATATTAAACATTTTTGTTGGTGATTTGACATCAGTTTTCACACGTTCTCTGTATCTGAGCAAAGTTAAGACAAACCTGTTGGTCACTGATTAAACAGATAATTATTTAAAAAATAATTTCAGTTTTATAATAACTATATGTATTTTTTTGTTTTGTTTTTTGTTTAACTTTTACCTATATATATATATATATATATATATATATATATATATATATATATATATATATATATATATATGTATGTATGTATGTATGTATGTATGTATGTATATATATATATATATATATATATATATATATATATGTATATGTATATGTATATGTATATGTATATATATATATATATATATATATATATATATATATATGTATATGTATATATATATATATATATATATATATATATATATATATATATATATATATATATATATACATACATACAACAATAGCTTGTAACAATAGCAGAACCCTTTTTCAGTGCTGAGGAAATAGAACCTTTCTTATAGGGTTCCATATAGAACCATGCTTTGAAAATGCTATATAGGACCTTATTGGTGTTATTAATAGCATTTTTATGATAGTTTTTCATTTATATTAGTATGTTAATATAATTAAGAGTATTTGTATATATTATTTATTAATATAGTTTTTTATCCCTCTATCTGCCTGGTCTTATAATATCCTGAAGTGTCTAGGGTTTTCCATAAAATCAGCAACAAAAATAACAACGTGTCAATTAGGTCCTTTTTTAATGATGTGAAATTGTAGCAAAAATTTCAGTGTTCTCACAGCAGTTAATAACAAAATACATTAATGAATAACAATGGACACTGAACATACATAGTAAAGTAAAGTAATAAAACAAACTAGAACATAAAACATAGTGTAGTGAAGACCAAGGTCCAGTGAACTTCACAATCCTTCATCATTATCTGTATTCTGGTGTGACTGAAGGGCAGTTTCTCTCTGCAGATGATGAGGTTGTAGGATGTCACAGCATGAATTGAGTTTAGATACACAGTTTGACTCCTTTCATTATTTATGTGAAAATTTTGTTTTAAGGAGGCCAAAAGTAGTATGCACTTCACAAAATGATAAGAGGAAAAAGCAATATAAAGTCAAATGATAGCTGTGTATGTTTATGCATATACCCTAGTAATAAAAAAATATATAATTGTAACAAAATGTGATATCTTTGTTACTTACTTAGTGAAGAAGAGGAGGGTATTTTTAACTGAGCAGAGTTGGTCACACTTACATGTTCTCTTTTACTAAAAAAAAAGAAAAGACGTAGGAAACCAATTAGTATTTGAAAGTTATAATTGAGACATTTTAAGAAATAAGTGATTTGCCTGTTGACCGTGTGTTTACAGTCTGTGTAACTGGATGGCTGAGCTCCAGAAAATCAGTAATGAAGCATCTTAAAGTGTAGCCTCTGTTAAGGTTTTACTGTAAAACAATAACAAGCACACATATAATTTTTTTCATCTTTATTTTTATTAAATTTATTTTATAGTTTTCAATTCTTGTTATTTTGTATTACTGTATGCTTATATAACTGTGATGACCTACAGTATATGGTGCAAAGCAAAGTCAGAAAGAAGTAACCCAAGAACTGCAGTCTATTTAAATCAGGTTGCTACTGTTATGGTTTTAAAGCCCCCCCACCCCAACATATCTCTTATTGCTTTGTGAGTGTGTGAGCATTGGTGTTTTGCATAGCTGTGACTGTGTGTTTGAATGTCAGTGTGTACGTGCGCATATCTCTAGTCTGATTATAGTAGTCACACATGTGGAGAATCTATGACAAGTTGCCATTTCTCTTTTAAATGTTCTGGAGCCTCAGAGTGTACCTTATGCTGAGTATGGTGCTTGCATATGGATGTGTCAGATTATACAGACCATATCTCATTCACCCCATTGTATTTGTGTGTGTATGAGCACTTTAAGTGCTGTGTCTAATGTTAAGGATACATAGAGTTCTGCTAACTGCCCTCCTTATGCCATGAGCCAGAGTTCCACCTGTCCACCTCTTGTCTTACTGATTGACAGATGTTTTGCTCCTTTTATGGAGGGGGAGGGGGGGGGCGTTCTCTTCCCATTGCCCACGTCTCTCCTTTGTTGTGACTGCCCACATTTTGTAATCTGTAGCTTGCCTCTACGGCTCATGTCAACAACAGGACCGGTGTGTAAAGAAAGAGAAAGAGAGGGAGACAGATTACGGATTACGGAAAGTTAAGGAAAGTTCAAAAGAAAAGGAGGCTTGCTTGGTGTGAATGTAGTTGCCATGGAGAATTTCTTGCAAGATAAGGACCTTTGGATTGTGGGAAGTGTGTGTTTGGTTGCATCCATCCTATGGAGACGATTTTGGAATTTATTTACATACAAGAGGAAAAGAGACAGTTCACCAGAAAGTGCATCTATTGACATTCAGGTACAAACTTATGAATATATTCAAATTGGACTTTTTCTTTCCAAAATTGACAATTTTTTTTTTGTGCTAATCCAGATTATTTTGTGTACATTAAATTTGATTGTATTTATTTATATGTGATTTGAATGGTTACACATTGTGTTATACTGTAGTTCATAAAATACATTTTTCATCCATTTGCTTTAGCTTTTTATAATCCACAAGGGGTAAAGTTAAATTAGCTGTATATTTATATTTTAAAGCCCCTGGTACAGTATGTTTCCTGATGGTAATTATGAGGGCTTTAAAGAAAATAGAGAAATTTTAACTGAATTTTAACAAAAAAGCTGTTAAGTATTATATAATGTAGTAATATTGCATAATGTTCTTTTGAATGAAAATGAATGAATGTATTTAATAACATTTTACAGAAAAAAAGAAATACATATATATATATATTTTTTACTATGGTTTCTGGGTTATCTGAGAGCTTGTTTAAAAACAGATGGCTGAACCTAGTGATGCACATAAGAAATCGATTTTAAAGCTAAATATAAACATTTCTGTTTTTCTCAGCAGTGGAAGTCGTCATAGTTGGGTTAACTTGAAGAGCAGTGAATGGGAGACTATATGACAAATATATTTTCTGCATTCCCATTTGGTCAAATAGCAAAAGAAACACTCCACTGTATTGTATCATGACTTTCAATAAAAGGAAAACAATTTATAAAGACTGATTATGGCAGTCAACGATGTCAAATTTACAATCCCTCTTATAGACACTGCATTAGGAAACACCCGCGCATTTAGCATTAACTGTTGTTTTTTTTCTTTATTTGATGCAAAGTTGATATTTTACAAATAATAGAGTAAATGCATTAATAATAATAAAAAAAAACTTTCGAGGATTTACGATGCTGATGACCGTTGAACCTGTCATCACAGTCTTGTGAAAAGGGTCCATTGAGGATTGTGTCCATTTCATTGTCCATTGTGCATAATATCATAATATGTACATACTATTATAGAATATTTGCTTAATTTGATTCATAAATCTTTTTTTCTATGTCAAAAAAGGAAATAAGCTAGGCTTCTTAGAGAACGTGTTATAACATGACTAGCACACAACTATATAGTCTGAACAGACAAATCACAGAAAGACTTGATACTAAGAACCCATGCTTTTCAGTACATATAGCTTATTAATAAATCAATTAATACATTTCTTAATTGTGATAGAAATATTTTGAAAATTAAATGACCGAACGGCACTGCTAGTGGGAAACTACAGTAGCACTGCACTGCACTAACTTTATAGAAACTGAGTTTGTACAGACACTTTATAGTGTAAACAGAGTGATACTGTGATTTACTGTCTTCCTTCTCTCATGTCAGTTTGGATTCCATTGTAATTTTAATGACCTGTCCTCCTGCCCAAAGTGGCATTCAGAACAACATGCGTCTCAACCACAAATACTAGTAACTGTAACTGTGACTCTTTATTGGTAGTTATAGCTAGCTCGTTACTTTGCACTTTTACCTTCAATAGACATGAAATATTTGATTCTAACAATACCTTGGAAAAAACAGGTAATCTTTAAATTAAGATTGATAAATAAACCCAAATAGGACTGACTCTTATCGAGTAAGGATGTGTCCTAAACTCCTGAAGCATTGGTTTCTTATATTTTAGAGCAGTCAATGCAATTTGGGAATGAATAGTCATCAATAATAGTCAATAGTCAGTTAAATCTGTATGTGTGTGAGGCTTCCTCAGGTGATGTCGGTTGCAATTTAATAGTTAACAAACATATTTTGAACTGAACTGTTAAATTAGCACCCGTTTCATATTTCTGAATTAAATGTGTTTTTTTTTTTTACATTTTGCACTGAGGCACATTTTTTGCACTCAGGTAGCAACTGACAGACAGATCGTAGCCTAAAGCTTTCAGTGACAATGTGGATTGATGTAATTGGCAGACGTGGTGTGCTGCATATTCAAACAAAAGAACCAATCAAATACATCAGAACAGCTCTGCTTTACTAAACAGCCTTTAAATGGCAAGAGGCATCATGTACATCAAAAACAGGCAAAGCAACAAATCATATTTTTCTACATACTCATTTTTACAGAAAATATTCATATGTAACCAACTTTGTAATCATTCACATTTTCATAAGTAACTAATTTAATAAATAAAAAAATCTCAGTAACTGATTAGTAACATTTATTTTGTAATTACATTACATAAAGCTTACTCCCCAACACTGCATATTATGTATCGTACAGTTGTCAGTCATTGGGGAAAAAACTCCGTTTATTAGTAATAGTACTAATAAACTGAATGTGTTTAAATGGGCAATAACAATGTTGATATATTTATTATCAATAAATGTAATTTGTTTTAATCTTATTTAAACTAAATTATTATATCTTATTCCACAGCTAACCATAGTTTAACCATGTTTATACTTTTTATAATAATTAGTTTTTACAATGAACATATTTATGCTGATTCTAAGCAATTTGAATACATGCATTTAGAAAATATGACTAAGTTGATCTATCTAATATCTTTATAAATAGATTTATATCTGTGTTGATGTAAAACATTGCCAGGGAACCCTTTTGTAATAATATATAAATAAGATTTGTTGTAAAAATGTTATTTGTTGCACTGTGCAGTACAGTCGTGATGTCTTAGATTTTTTTTCCCCACCTTTATCATGTCATTGCATAAAACTTTAATATGGTCACTAAAAACATTTCTTAACATTTAAACAATTTTGCATCTAAAAATATTTGCTTGTAAATATTAAGATCTGCAGGGATTATTAGATGTTTTACTGGACAACAAGACAAAACATGCAGTACATTCTCAATATTTAATCCTGACAGAAATTATCAAATTTAGTCATGCAATGGAGTCAGGAAGTTTGGTTGAATCCTCTGTAAATGCACGTGGGCCAGCTGTTGTCGTCACCTGAAGTTGAGTTCATCAGTGTTTCCCTAGGACTCCCTCACATCAACATGTGCACACACAGTGCCAACCACCCTCTCACTCACATACACTCAGTGACCTTCCTGGGATGGCAAGTTTGAAGGGAAAGGGAGGGAGGGTAGAGAAGGTATAGCGAGGATGAAATCCATCAGGGCATGGGGGGCATTTTGTTACGTCCCACCCTGAAATAGCCTCCTGCACATGCTCTTTCTCTATATGCATACATTGACATTGAGATGCAGCAACACACTCTTATGGACACATACATGTGCACAAAAAAACGTTCTCTGCTTACAGTTTCTAGTAAGGATTGCATTGTTTCTGTGCAGTAACTGGTGCACCTGTACATTTTCTTTTCTCTCACACACGCAAATGAACATTCTCTGGCCAGTGCACACATTTCCATGTGCTTGTGCCAACTTGACACATATAACATAGTTATAAGGGGATTAGTTTTGAGGCATTAAAGAGGTGACTGATACTCAGTCTCTTCAGTTAGTTAAAGAGGTATTCAGCACCAGTCTGACTTTATGGGCTGTCATCACCTTCAGACTGGTTGTTCTGGAGGCAGGGCTGTTATACTTTATTCCAAAAAACACTGTATTAAGTTAATTTTTTTTAAACCATGAACTGATATTTCATATGCATACTTGATGTTTCTAACCCATGCAGTAGAGCGCTGACATACATTTTATGTATGTAGTCTCTGCCACCTTGTGGTGAATCAATTGAACTGTCACAATTTAAAGGGATAGTTCACCCAAAATTGAAAATTCTGTCAGAATTTGCTTACCTCTCTCATGAAGTCAAAAAGGAAGTGACTAAAGCTGTAATTCATCGACTGGCCGCTTGAGGCTGGCTGCAAAAGGGAGTCAATCCCATAGACTCCTCATGTTAAAATGCCCAACTTTACAGTAGAAAAAAACATGTTTACAGCCTGGTGCAAAAAAAGATTTTGGTCTATATAGCTAATTTTGCCCTTCTTGAAAACTTTGAGGGGGGTGAATTTTTTTATAACTCATCTGTTTAAATTGTATTAAGACTTAAAGTTCTGCATAATTAAGGGCGTGGCCACTTGAGTGACAGGTGGTTTGCTGCTGACAGTGCCGTCGTGCTAAGGGGGTGTGGTTTCAGCAACTAGCTCCCCCCTTTTAGCCCATTTTCGATTGTCCGTGAGAGTCGCGTGGTGACACGCTGCCAAGATGGCGAAGGCCCGTTCTGCACACTTTAAGCCTCAAAAACACACTTCAGGAGTCTACGGGTGACGTCAGGGACACATCGTCCATGTTTTTATACAGTCTATAGCTTACCCTCAAGTTGTCACAAACCTGTTGGCTTTCTTTCTTCTGCTGAAACCAAACAATATATATATATATATATTGTGAATTGTTGGTAACCAATCAGTTTATAGTAGCCATTGACTTCGGTTGCCATGGATAAAATGTGTTTAAAAGATTGTTTGTGTATTTCTTTGATGTTTAATACAATTTGTTGCAGCACTGATGTTATGTGACATCTGCTGTGACTGCCAGACAGTTTATACAATTAGTCTGCAGCTGCTAAAGTACGAATTATGTCTCTGTGTGAGTCCTGTTTATCATTCTACACATATTCTACACGTCATATAATCCCTAGCTCTTTGCCCATCTGTGATCATCTCTTCAGGGCCATCATCTCATGTTCCCCCATTATGTAACACATGCGATGCCATAACCTTTTATTCCATCTCATTAGATTTCTGTTTGTTTATCAGGATCTTTGCAAGGCATTAAGGAAACATGAGTGCGATATACACTGCCTGTCAAATAATTAAGATTTTGAAATATTTTTGAAAGAAACTATTTTCTAAATAAATCCATTTTTAAATGTAATTTATTCTTGTCGTGGCAAACATACAATTTCAGCAGTAATTACGCCACTGTTCAGTGTCACATGATCCTTCATAAATTAAATTAAAATTAAATTAAATGTATGCATTTTGCAAACGCTTTTATCCAAAGCGACTTACAGTGCATTCAGGCTATAATTTTTTACCTATCATGTATTCCCGGGTAATCGAACCCCCAAAGCTCTACCAATTGTGCTACAGGAACACAAAATCATTGTTAAAATGAATTATAAATCATTGTTAAAATCATTATAAATCATTATAATATGCTGATTTGATCATGTACATTTATGCAAAATCTTTCCAGTGAATAAAAGTCATGGGTGAGCAACAGTCCCTCTGCCTTCACTAGTTGAACCCATATGTTTTATTCATCAGAATGCATTTTTTATAGCAAATGTGAGGCTAGATGGTTTTGTAATCAGCATTTAAATCGCAAATACACACAGTCAGGCATATAAGAACACAAACACTCTCCATCACACAAAGGAATGTGAGCACAGTCTGTTTTCATAAGCGCTTGTTGTCAGAACGCTAAAGCTCACTTCACATTATCAAGTTCCCATACCAAAGGCACCACCAATCCTCTCGAGATTACTGAATGTTCAGCGGCTAGCTATTAATACATCAGCCAATCAGAAAACAAACTATTACGCCTCCAAGCAATCAGCTGTGTGCTCTTAATGGGATGGCCTATCATATACAGTGTTACACACAATGAGCCAGTCTAAAATAAGATTATTGTATGCTTAGCTGTTATCAGTCCCTCTACTTAGCTGTTGTTAATATTTACAAGCTATCGTGTTACAGTGTAGCATGTGAAAAGAGCGTTTAGCAGGACTATATCTATCTGTTTATGGTAAAGGTATACTGTAGCACCTGTTTGTGTGTGTTTGAGGATTGTCTTACCTTACTGTCGTTCTCTTTACTTGTGTAAATCTGTAAATTTAGCTCATTCTTTATTAAATTTGTATTCATTTTGGATGTTAATGTTGCTAAATGAATGGGTGTTGGATGTCAGATTTCTGTATGGTGAACAGGAAGGTGTTGTGAAAAGGTTAGCAACTAAAGGCCAGTTCATCGCTGAACGGTTAGTGTGTAGAAAATTACTCACATGTGGTTACTTGAGATAGAGGGGTGGTGGAAAGTTTTTAAAAGAAAATTCTTGGTTAAATACAAGTTAAGCTCCATTGACAGCATCAGTGGCTCAAGTTAGTGTCAATGTTATTCCAGGATTCTCAAGGATTTAAAAAAATAAAATAAAATTAATTTGTGAATAATAATTTATAGCCAATTAAGTATTTTGAGCTGAGCATAACTATTTGGTAACACTTTTCAATAAAGTCCAATTGGTTAATGCATTAACAAACAATAACAATGAACAATATATTTGTTACAGTATTTATTAATCTGTTAACATTAGTTAATAAAAGTACCACTGTTTATTGTTAATTCATGTTAGCTCAGGTCCATTTATACTAATAGCTACAACATTTTATTTTAATAATGTACCAGTAAATGTTGAAATTAAACATTTTCAAATCAGTTGTTGATGCTTTTCTGAACCAAGGATAAAAAGCATTTTAGAAATATTACATTTACAAGGAGTAATTTAGTCAGTTAAATATTCTGAGCTGAACAAAACTTAAATCTAGAATAAATATGAAATTATTTATTCTAGAACAAATAAATTACTAAAATAAACAGCCACTAGAAACTGTACACAGTTTTAAATGTAATAATTGCTATACCTTTTTAGATAATTGATCTCAGTTTTAACATTTTTCAATATTATTATGTTTTTCTCATGACCGTGGGAACAAACATCGCAGCAAACATTTGAATTTCTGTCAACATGTTTTCTTTCCTTTAAAATACTATTTCAGTGTCTCAACAGCTATTCTGTCCCAGTTTTTCAAAAGTCACGTACAGTAAAATACGAACACAGTCCCTTTATCTGAGATGTTGAATATCAGTCAATCAGGAGAAATCTAATGGTTTAACAGTTGACATTTAAAAGTCATACATTTAAAAGATCTGTCAGTGCTGTTGATATGTCACTCTTTGAGTCCATCAAGCTCTTTTTCTTGCACCCACTCTGGTTTCAATGTCTGGACACCTGGCTCTAGGCTTCAGTCTAATCGCACACAGCAGCCCTCCTCCAGGATAAACAGCCACTTTACACTGACCACTCGCACACTAGCCAATAGGAAGATGCATAACCCCTATAAAAAGCATCGGTTTTGAAGCTGAAGACACCAGAACGAGAGAGCAAGAGAATTAGAAGGGGAACAAATGAACTGTAGGTTGGGATGCATTTTCAAGGGGACGTGAAGAAAATAAACTAAACTTCTAATTGTTTTAAAATGTCATCATGAGCGTTAATCTTGTCAAGTCTCTTGCTCGGGTTTATGACTCCAAACCACTTCATGCTCAGAAACGATCGAATGGTGGAAGAGCCACAGCAAGAACAGCTTCCCTTTCTGCTTTCTACCTCATACAAATGTCCATCTTCACCACTTCCTGATAAGCCTTCTTCAAAATCCTCCACATCTTCTGCTCTCGTACATATTGAAGGACAAGTTAGTGATCTGAATGATAAGATGGACAGCATCCTCACCCTGCAGGAAGCGTCTCTACTGGATACCATCGGTCAAGATCAAGGCACAGCTACAGGTGGGCGAAGTGTGGAGCAGATGTTGTGTGACGTGCGTGTTGTTTTAGAAGCTGTTCGAGAGAAGGAGGAACAGCAGGATCAGCGACTTGAATCTTTGGAGCGACTGGTCAGCGGCATTCAGCAGGTTGTCAGTTTTGTTGCTGAAGTGTTGAAACGCTCAAGATCGGCGGGTCTCTTGAAAAACACACACTCAAGATCCAGCTGTAGGGTGAGTTTAAATGATTTATACACCAATCAAGTGTTAAAAATGGCTCATTTGGAGACATACTTCCTGAAGTACAGATGAAAACACAAAACACAAACTACAGTGGACGAATGAGCCCAACAAATTCACAAAAACACAATTTTTCAGTATATAAATATTTATGTTTGTGAAGCAGCTGACTGTGAATGGATTAAAAAGGTTATTGTTGCACAAACGTGGACTTACATGTTTGTTACTCTCTTTTTTGTTTGTCTGTTTAGTTTACCCATGAATTGTTCTGATTTGCTTTTTGTGTAGTTTGGGGTTTGTTTGTCATCTTAAGTGTAAAATAAATATTGAACATAAAGAAGTTGGATGCGCATACATTAAATATTCATTTTTTTTTGTTTAATTTCCAAATTATTATTAATATATATATATATATATATATATATATATATATATATATATATATATATATATACGTATATATATATATATATATATATATATATATATATATTTTTTTTTTTTTTTTTTTTTTTTTTTTTTTTTTCTAGCTGTGCTGCATTTTCACCTGTGGCTTTTCTGGAACATGGGTTGCCAGGTTCATTGTCCTTTTCATTGGTTTAAGCCATTTATAAAACAAATTGACCTATGATGACATAATGAGTGATTCTCAGTACCAGCTCAAGGACATGACTGTGCATTCAGCTCATAGCAGAAGATTGTCTGTGATTAGAAATATCAGATTCATTGCCCGTTCAAACTCAGAGCATTTAAATGAATGTATGTGTCACTGACTTGAGCAAGGCACCGAACCCCCAACGGCTGCCCGCTGCTCCGGGTGTGTGTTCACTGATCTGTGTGTGTGCACTTTGGATGGGTTAAATGCAGAGCACGAATTCTTAGTTATGGGTCACCATACTTGGCTGAATGTCACGTCACTTGACTACATTGAAAGCAGGTGTTTTTTTTATTTTTTATTTTTTTATTTGTCATTTATTGTGTTAATAAATGAGAACCTTGTTATTTACAATGGCTATACTTTATTATTTTCAATGAAACATTGAGGTTCAAAATACCATGCACAATAGGTTTTTCTGAATATTTATGACACTTCACTTGAGACCCTGTGCTTATACATTTGTCAAAATTTTGATCATATTTTTAAATTAATTTCTCTACTGTTGTTTCTTTTTCTCTCTCTAGTTTAGAGAAAAGGATGGTAGTGATAAATCTAAAGTGTACCAAAAGGGGTCGAAAACCCAGAAGAAAAAGAAACCACTGGATGCATCAGGTGAGGAAAAAAAAGTTTAAACGCCAGAAATCACATTGAAAATCTAATTGGTATCTGTAAATAAACTGAAAGTTTTAGCTTTTTTTTTTTTCAGATTTAAAACAACAAAAGGTTTGACAGAAAACAAAGAAGAAACGTTAAAGATTTAAAGTCATTTAATGTCATTATTTTCTTCTGTTTCTACTGTTTTCTTATTTTCCTCTTTCCTTTTCTAGACTTATTCCAGGCTGGTTTTGAAGAAGTGCAGAACCAACAGAACAATCAGCTTTCTCAAAGCACAGCTGCACATCTGGATCTTATTGAAGAGGAGCAAGAAGTAGACAAATACAGGGAAGGAAAGGATGGCAAACAACAGGCTGCAGTGGAAGAAGAGGCAAAAGAGCAAGAAATTGTTTCTGAATTATTTCAGATAAAAGAGGAGGATAAAAAGGAGGAAGAGAATAGGTTAAAGAAAGAGGAGGCTTTATGGTTATCTGAAGTAAACCAACTAGCTGCTCTGAACTCATCTGACCGGACAGATGGAAGCATTACAGTCACACCAGAAAGGTATGTCTGGATATTTTGTTTAGAAAATGACTTTAAGGTGTGAGTTTGATTAAAATAAGTAAAATGATTCATTGTAAACACACTACTCAGTATTGGTTTTATTACCAATATTTAAAGTAACAGCATTTATCTGAAGTGGTATATAGATATCACCGTCACTTTTGATCAGTTGAATATGTAAAAAATAAAATACATTTCTTTAAAAATCTAACTAACCCCTAACTTTTGAAGGGCTATTAAGAAGTGTAATTAAATAAAAACAGTATACATATTCCATTTTAAAAAAAAAATACTTTAAAATGTGATGAATTTATATAATGAATTGTATTTTTAAATAAAATAAGATATACTAAAACGAGACCTATTTGTATTTTACACCATTTAATTTCTATATTCATGTAGCTGTGAGGAGAATCTGGAAATAATTTTCAGCACTAAGAGGCATGTTACTGATGAGACTCTGCCAGATGAACTTAAAAAAAGCCGAGTGGAGGAGGATAAGGAATTGAAGGAGGAAGAGGTGGCAGGACTTGAAGCTGCAGAGGTGGGACCAGAGAGGACAGAAGAGAAGAGGAAAAATGCAGAGCCAGTAATTGATGAATATGTCATTGGTAATAAAACAGTTGTACATTCTGAGGATAACTGTAATTATATTTCCCTTTTTGTACTGTAGTTACATTTCATATCTTTTCCACAGATTCTTCCCCTCCTCCACCTGCACCATTTGAACACCGTCTAGTTACAACCAAAACTCACCAGATTACAAGTTACTACACTATCAATAAAGAGGAAGTTCTTGGAGGGTGAGTTATTATTTACATTGCATCATATTACATTAGATCCGTTTACATCAATGGAATTTTAAAAGCAGGATGCCTGTGATATTAAACCCATGGCATAAGATTGCTAAGCATTTTAAGAGCTTATAGGACACATGATACACAAGGGGATGAAAGTGACAGACAGGTGTGTGTGTGTGTGTGTGTGTGTGTGTGTGTGGGAAAGAAAGAAGCTGAGAGAGCGAGACATGCAGATGCATTTTAGCTCTTAGTGAAAGTAAATACAGAGAGACAGGAGGAGATTACAGTAAATTTCCTTTGCGGTATTCAAAGGATGTGGGAATTTCCAGTTTTCAAATTTTGTGATTTAAATGCGTTTTTATTTTGATTTTAATAGAGGACGCTTTGGCATGGTCCACAAATGTGTAGAGAAATCTTCAGGCCTCGTATTGGCAGCCAAGATCATCAAAGCCAGGAGTCAGAAAGAGAAGGTAAATGTCTATGTCCATTTTAAAATGACTTTAAGTTAGTGGTTTTCTTTCTTTCGTTCGTTCTTTCTTTTTTTTCTTTTCTTTTTTTTTAAATCAGCCAATCAACTTATGGACCAATTAATTGCCCACAACAGTGATATTTTTGTTATGTAATAGTTTCTATTAAAATGTTTATTTTCAGTTTTAATATTAGTTTTATTAATGTGGTTATGTGTTTCTTTTTCATTTGAACTCTTTTTATATTTATTTATTTAACTTTTAGTATCTTTCTAATTGACCAGTTGTTAAAATTTTTATAATAAATAAATAGCTTATCTTATCTCAGATTTACTTTTATTTAAAAAAAATCATAGTTTTAATTTAGTTTAGTTTATAATTAATAACAGCACTGGTCCTTGAACCATTATACTTCAATACTAATATATATGTATTGTGATGAATTATTGCTTTTCATTCACATTTGTGTTGTCAGGAGGTAGTGAAGTGTGAGATTGAAGTGATGAACCAGTTGAATCATGACAATCTGATCCAGCTCTACGCTGCATTTGAATCACGACATGAAATCATTCTAGTGATGGAGTAGTAAGTTACATCCACAAACCCATTGTTTCACACACAGACATCGTCTCTCACATGCTTTGTTTCTATGAGCATTTTGTGTACCCTGTGTCCCCTAGTGTTGATGGCGGAGAGCTGTTTGACCGGATCATAGATGAGAACTACAAGCTGACCGAGTTGGACACGGTGCTGTTCATCAGACAGATCAGTGAAGGGCTTCAGTATATGCACAAGATGTACATATTACACCTTGACCTAAAGGTGCCAAACCCAGTCTTGTTAATAACATGCATTTGAACAGCTAAGTGAAAAGAACAAGATGTTTGAAATCCCTGTTTACTGTGTCAACAGCCTGAAAACATTCTCTGTGTCAGTCGACAAACTAACAAGGTGAAAATAATTGACTTTGGGCTTGCAAGGAGGTTAGTATTTGTTTTTAAGTCTGGGTATACACTTGCTTTCTTTCTGCCTGTCTTCATGATTCAACTGTTTCTCTCACACCTTTTTTGTTCTTCCTTTCAGATATAAACCTAGGGAGAAGTTGAGGGTGAACTTTGGTACACCTGAGTTCCTGGCTCCTGAAGTCATCAACTATGAATTTGTCTCATTCCCAACTGATATGTGGAGTTTAGGTGTCATCACTTACATGCTGTGAGTAAACAGATATCAATGAACAGTCAAAATAATACCGAAAGGAGAGAATTTTCTAAAACTTGTGTTTGCGTGTGTAGGCTCAGTGGCTTGTCTCCGTTCCTGGGTGAGGATGATAATGAGACACTAAATAACATCCTGGCATGTCAGTGGAGTTTTGAAGAGGCAGAATTTGTCGACATCTCTGAGGAGGCCAAAGATTTCATCTCACGCCTGCTCGTGAAGAGCAAAAGGTTTGTGTGTCCCCAAAAGTTGGCTAAATTTGATAAATCCTGCTTTTTTAATTCTAAAATGTTGCTAGTATGTTTGTGGTTTGATGAATGTTTATTTATTGTTATTTTTTTGTGCAGTTGGAGAATGAGTGCATCCCAGTCGCTAAAACACCCATGGCTTTCAGACCGAGCCCTTCACTACCATCTGCGCCATAAGGTTAATAACAGCTCCGAGCCTGTGACTAAATGAGTGCAGTAGTGACTTATGCAAATTAAGAATTAATGAACCTGTTTCTCTCACAGAAAAACAAGTGTCATTCTTCACATGCCCCTCCTTCAGAGGGATAAACAGGTAAATGCATAATGTGAAATAGGTTAAAGGGAAAGTTCACCCAAAAATTATAATTCTGTCAACATTTACTCACCCTCATGTTGTTCCAAACCTGTATGCATTTCTTTTTCTGAACACAGAAGAAGATATTTCAAACAATCTTGGTAACTTAAGTTCTTAAAATATCTTATTTTATGTTCTGCAGAAGAAATTAAGTCATGAGGGAGAGTAAATGTTTTTTTTGTTTTTTTTGGTGGACTGTCCCTTTAAATGTTAAAAAGTAATTAACATTTAGTTCTCATATTCTTGATTTGATGTTTTCTGCAGAAGTGATCATTGGATCTCCTGGCGCCTTGGTGACACACTGGACCAATACTGTTGTATATTAATATTACAGTCATATATTGACTGTAAAATGTTTATTAACTTCTTACCTCAACTTTAAGCTAAAACAGCATATACACATGAAAAGTCCAGTCCTCCACAAGAATATTTCTCAATTTTTTAAATGGTGGCTATTTATGGCTCTGTGAGGAACTTGCCCTGTGCCCCAGTCCTGGTTTAAGTGGAATTTAACTGTCTGGTGGCTGTCGTCTTATGAAAAACTACTATATACAAATAATACTCCAGTGATTTGGTCTTGTATGTGCACTTTATAATAGGCCAGGACTCTGGAAAATATGTGAATGACTAAGAGTGCAACAGAAATCATCATTCATACTCTATACGCACAAATGTATTGAGTCTTATCATGGTAATGTTCTGTACATCATTGGTTTATGGTAACATTTAATTTGCATAATATTTATGAAGGCATTAGAATTCACAAAGGAAACAGTACTGTATTTTACACTTGAAATTCTAGCATCCTTGATGTTAAAATCCCTAAAAATAATCTGTCATTTTGAATGTAATGTCTTTTCTGCTGATTTTCATGAAGTTTAAGTGTCACGAGTTTGGAGTTTGTCTGTGTGCATGTAGCTACTTTTGTCTGACACAAACAGGGGCGCCCCCAAGGGGTGGCCACCCCTGTATAAACTCTGGCCACCCCTGTGGCCACCCCTAGGATGATTTGCAGTGCACTATTCATTTAAATGCAGAATGTAAATTCACAATAGTTTAAGAAGTGAAAAAAAAAATACAGCACCTGCTGCAGCCACAGTTTTGAGTCTCTGAGCAACATTAAAGTGCTTCGTTCCTGAATGAATCAACCATTTAAATGATTCGGTTCAATCGCAATGACTCACTTATTAACAGTGACTCGCTGCCACCTATTGGCGGTTTTAATTTCACATTTTATGGAACCTTTTCATTTTGATATGTGGATCAATTTTGTTTATAATGATTGCATTTGCTTGGTAGAAGCCCAAATGCAAGTATTTGACCAAAAAGATGGTGCACACTTTTAGAAACAATGGTGTAAAGGTAAAAATAAAATTTATAAAACCAGGTGTCAGCACAATTAAACATAAGATATCAGCAAAATAACACTCAGCAAAATAGTCTAATATCGTTATCGATAAAATCCTAGAACTCACAGAGATATAACTTTTTGTCTACATTGCAAACCCTTCATTTTTTTCCCCTTTATTTTAATGTGCCACCCCAAAATTTACTGTGGCCTCATTTGGCCACCCCTGTTAAAATTTTCTGGGGGCGCCACTGGACACAAATAGCCATGACCCAAATACAGCTCTCACATACCACATTTTATTCTACAATTCCATTTAGAGGGTTTCCCTTAGGGCAAATATATTGTTCAAAATGAGTAATTCAGAATCATGAGCTCCAAATGCTTTGCTAATGCTGCTGACCTCACGTTATTGTATTGTTGGTGTAGAACTTTTTTTTTTAAGCTGGAAATTTGAGTCTGGCTTCAAGACTGGCTGTTTAGGCAATTATATGGTCTTGCTAACTCCTTCTCTTTGTTGTAGACATCTCACCTTCCATGAAGGCAAACAGAGAGAGAGAGAGAGAGAGAGAGAGAGAGAGAGGGAGAGAGAGAGAGAGAGAGAGAGAGAGAGAGAGAGAGAGAGAGAGAGAGAGAGAGAGAGAAATTGAACACTATACCTTCAAAAGTATTGTATGGTTCTAAGTATAAAGGTATTGTTGTTGATCACCTTTCAATCATTTTTAATTGAAATGCTTTCACAATATAATAAATGGGGTGAAATTTACTGTATGTCAGCTTATGGATAACAAATGAAATTACTTTTAAACACTACGATTCTAAGTGAAAGCTGAAAAACCTTGACTATCACTTAAGTCATTCTCTTGCAAATGTACATAATCCTGAGTTCCTCCTCTTACTTTATTTGTTTGCATATGAGAACAATGTGACCCTAAAAAAACAAAAACCAGGCAACAGACCAGCTTGACGAGACTGGGAGACCAGAAAAACAGCCTTGACCAGTTGAAGATCTTTCTCAGCTGTGATTTAAGCCCAGTCTAGAATTTACTATAACATTTTGGCATATTATATATTTACATTGATTCATTTAGCAGATGCTTTTATTTAAAGCGACTTACAAATGAGTACAATAAAAGCAGTCAACACTAACAAAAGAACAACAATATAATTGCAAATGACAAGTCTTGGTTAGCCTAACGCAGGCTACATGTCGCAAGGTATATATATATATATATATATATATATATATATATATATATATATATATATATATATATATATATATATATATATATATATATATATATATATATATACACACACACACACACACACACACACACACTAATAATAAAAAACGATTATTATATTAGATATGTTATAACAAAGAGAGAAAGTAAAAAAGTTGTTTGTTTAATTCCTCCTGAACCTCGATTCCTTTAGAGGGCGCTGTCAAACATTTACATCCCCAAGCCAACAGGATTCCTCCCTTTATTCTGTGGTGTGTACGTCACAGGGGCTCTGCTCTGTGATTGGCTGCTGAGTGCAGGTTCCTGATGTGTCGGTCAAGCAGCTGGAGTTTCGGATGTATTTGCATCAGGCTGTATAAAAACGGTCTGCATCCGTTCACGACAAACGATCGCGCACAGCGGAACCAGACCCCACAGACTCTCTCCGAACCGAAACCAGCTCGAGACCATGGCTCAGTGTTCAGCAGCGGCGGCGGTCAGTGCTGATGTGAACGGAGACCTCAAGACGAAGAGGAAAGTGGCCATCATTACAGGCATAACCGGTCAGGTAACGTGAATGATCCTATCAACCTACGCGACGCGAATATATATAACTTAGGCATAGTTTAGCTAGAAATCAAAAGTCTGTATATTATACACCCTTATAGTGTTTCAAACGCGTATGGCTTTCGTTGTTCAGTGGAAAACAGGGAGCTGTCAGGCAGAATGACAGCTTCAGTCACCATATATGTGACAATCTATAATCTATAGATTATATATCTATAACAGGAGACATGTGACACAAATTTGATCCTCAAAAGCTCATTGCCGATATAAACATGTAGCATCATGTTGTTTTCCAGATTGCTGGTTAAAGAAAGTTCAAACTGTTCAGTACAGGATACAAGAAGCAGACTAAAGGATATAACTAGGATATAAACAAGTCATCTATGTGTTTTTATGAGTACATGAGCATATTACAAACATGGGTGTATCTCAACAACTAGACAATGAATACTTGGTATTCAGGTTTTCACGTTCGTGTGACCTGTCTTGCTGTTGTGCATCATATATAGCTGAGCGTGCCATCCATTTCGTCCTGGGCAGTCATTTTTAACCATAATATTAAAATTTAAATTGTATATTGAAAAACTGTATATTTTCCACTCCAATTAAAACATTGTCCACCACAATCTGACATTTAGATGATCCCCCTCCTCCCTCCAACTGAAAAGAAATACAGCATGTAAAGTGTTCTATGACTGTACAAAGCACTTAAATATTTAATGAGGCAAGCAAAGTTTAATTTATTGATTATTTATTGCTAAACATAATATTTTAACACCCTATTATTATTATTTATATTTCAACACCCTATTATTATTATTACTATTAGTATTAGTATTATTAGTGTTCCTTTAGCTCAATTGGTAGAGTATTGCGTTATCAAGAGCAATGTTGGGGGTTCGATTCCCTGGGATACCATGATAGGTAAAAATTGTTAGCCTGAGGATAAAAGCGTCTGCTAAATAATAATAATTCTTTACATTTATATAGCGCTTTCCTAGACACTCAAAGCGCTTACATAGTCAAGGGGTATCTCCTCATCCACCACCAGTGTGCAGCATCCACCTAAATGCATACATTTAATTTATTTTTTTCATTTATTACAAATTAATTACACATATCAACTACTTAAAGTGTGCTCGATTTGTTGCATCATTTTATTTTGAGTTGAAATATAATACATTAAATATGCTTTATTTACCCAGTTTTGTATTATCAGTGAGGTCAACTTTCCCCCTACTAAAATACATTCATTTAATTCACATGCATTGTGGTGCTGCCCACAGAACATCACTGCTGACGTGGTTTATTTTGTAACATTGAATGCCAAGTGCTGCATACACGACGTGAATAATACGTTTACTCTTTTGAATAACTGGAAAGATCAGTTTGTGACGTTTAAAATTAGCTTGTTGATGATGTGGTGAGTACATTTCTTGAAAAACCTGAATTTTTGCAGCAAGTTGTGTATAGCGTTATGTATTGGTAAACTGAAGAGTGAAGTTCCTGGTTCGTATCATGAAAATAGCTTCATTATGGGCAGAGCGCGAGCGTCATGCAGTTTTTCTTGATTAACAGCAGAGGGCGGTCGAATGACAAAAATCGTCCAGGCAAAGCGATATTTACATGCGCGTTTATGGCAGATGATTCCCATCCGACGCCTTGTAGAAGAAAAACTATTGATTGATCACGTGTTTAGTTTTTTTTTTCTGAGTAAAATATAGCATTAAATTATGGATTATAAAGCAGATTATTAGATTATAAAGATGTCATAGTTCGAGTTTTATACATTTAGCAAAATATGTTTTTGCCAGAACAAGACCATTCAACTGAGACCTCGATGACTTGAGCAACAGCAACAACTGTTTATTTCAACAGATGCCCATTTGTGTGTGTGTATATATATATATATATATATATATATATATATATATATATATATATATATATATATATATATATATATATATATATATATATATGATATATATATATATATAATATATATGATTATGGATCTACATTTGTCCCTATTATAATTATCTGTTATTATGAATAAACTAATGAGAATTGTAGTTTTGTAATGCTTCTAAAACTGCTTATATTTCACTTTTAAATAAATTGACCAAACATCACAAGATGGCTTTTGAAGTAACGGTCAAAATGTAGGATATAATGAAGAAAGTTCTTGACAAAAAAATATCACATATGTAATTTATTGTAAGTTAAATGATTTTATTTCAGGCAAATGGAAATAATAAAAAAGTCTCGTAACGAAGTCCAACAACTGAGAGGCTTCCAGTAAATTACATACTCTGTAATAGGACCTGTTTATACATTTTAGATTATGATTTTGTGTAGGTCTTTTAAGTAGTAAAGAGAGAAAGACTCTTTTACGGTGGTCATGGGCAAATATAAAGGACCTATTTTTCAAAAAGACACGCAGTACGTACACAAACAGAGATAATACATCACAGACAGAGACACAGACACAGACTGTTTTGGTTGGGCGAGTTAAGTGGGCTTATTTGATTAGCTTTCATTCTTTCCTTTACCATTCTGGTTTTCTCTGCATAAATGCATCCACAGTTTGCCCTTAACAATCAGCCTGTGTCTCGCGCAGAGGTCTAAAGGCCTATAGATTTATCTTTATGTGGTGCATAATTTAAGTGTAATTGTGATTGCAATGGAACGTTTTTCCAAATTAGCCAGCATTTCTATAATGTTTCGCACATGTGGTTTGACTCCAAAACAAGGGATGGTTTAGAATTAAAAAGTTATTTATTTGAAAGATTTTATAATTCGGTCAGAAAGTGATCGGTGGCTTACAAGGTAGGCCAGTGTGTTTGTATGCACAGACCGCTTGGAATGTCATGTCAGTCTAGGTTTCCTGTCTATGAACGTAATCTGCGGGAAACAGGCAACGTTTCCCAACAGTCTCAGCGTGACGATAAACTGCTTTTTATCAGGGTTATGAGTCCGTGCTGCAGTTGGCACTGGTTGTGTGTCACACACAGAGAGCCTCAGGTGGTCAGACATTGAACGGTTTGTATGTAAATGCCCAGTGAATGGATGAAAAGGAAACGGAAATGTATCTTTAAGCACATCTTTTCCTCTGTGGACATATATATTTTTACTTATATACAGGCACATACACGGCTGCTGAAGCTTCTCATTTTTTCCCAAAGGTCTTTGGGACTGTGCCTATATCACCCCAGCAGGAAGTAGGGGGCGGAATGCCATGGCTGGGGCGGAATGTTCCTAAGTTCTAGAATGTGCGGTTGGGAAGTATGAGAGGGGAAAATGGGAGAACAAGAAGGAGACGAGAATAAGAATGAAAGAGACTCGAGAGTTGTTTATGTTGTAGGTTAAAACGTATCTTTAGGGTATGGCCATGTCACTTTTTGACAGTCAGGTGGATTCAGCGGCTTCAACTGAGCTGTCAGACTTTCACTGACTGACACGACAGTCTTGTTTGCTTGATTAAAACTCTTTTGTGTGTGTGTGTGATGCACTCGGATGATTCAGTAAGCCTGTATTACACTGGAGGACCGTGTGTGTTGTAACCCGTAGGCACTCCTTGCTTATTTGTGAGCTGTCTTGTCGACTGTTTTCTTTGCATTCTTTGCGGACTATGTATGGAGCTCTTTTTAGTGAGGGGATTTTTAGTGCTCTGCTGTTAAAGGGATAGCTCACCCAAAAAGGACAATTCTGTCATCATTTACCCGCCCTCATTTGACTTTCCTTTGTGGAACATAAAAGATGATGTTTTGTTTTGTTTGCTTTATTTCTTTCTATAGCACAATTGAATACAACCACTGTTGCCCAATGTGCTGTACAGAGATCGAGGAATATTCTAAATATACTAGAACAATAACATCACACAGAAGAAACGCAAAGAACTCCACGCCCAGAAAGATTAAAAGCCTGAGTTAATAAATAAGTTTTTAACAATGATTTAAAGTGATTGATTCGGAGCTGATCTAGTATTCACAGGTAACAAATTAAACATTTTTGTAAAATATGAACATTTAAAAGATATTTAGTAAATTGACCATATTTAGAAAGAAACGTTGTCCATACAGTGAGGTCCACAGTTGTGTTGCATGAAAGAAAGTCATACAACTTTGGAAAGACGCGAGGGTGAGTTTCGACACAAGTGTGTATGTGTACGTGTGCGAAAACGCGTATTTTGTTTAATGTAGGCGTGCATTCGCTGCGGTCTGCCTCATGAAATTCAGAAAGAAATGGTCATTGTGTTGCATACTCTCTTGGGTAATGCTTGCTGTAAATGGTTGTGTGTGTATTTCTCAAAACCCAAAATAATTCTCCTTCTGTGTGGTTCCAGGATGGGTCCTACCTGGCTGAGTTTCTGCTGGCTAAAGGTTATGAGGTGAGTAAGCCAATGTAACCCCCGAAAGACATCCTACAAACCCGTTAGAAAGCATTCCCACATTGATCTGATGCAAATATCTCACTGTCTGTTAATAATCTTATGTGAAAGTCATATATTCATATGATTCAAATTTAAATGGGTTGCATCTCTTTTAAATGTTCACTTGAAATAAAAAATAAAAAATTAAGATAAAGAAATACTTTTATGTTTTTAAAAGACATCTATTCTGCTCAGCAAGACTGCATTTATTTGATCAAAAATACAGTAAAAATAGGATCATTGTAAAATGCTATTAACATTTAGAGTAACAAAAAGAATCGTTCAAAAGAACAGCATTTATTTAAAATATAAATCTTTTGTTTCATTATAAATATTCTTAATGTCACTTTTGATAAATTTAATGTATTCTTACTAAATAAAAGTATACATTTCTTAATAAAAATCCAGTCCTTTGAGTGGTAGTTTATTTATGTTCTGTTTAAAATCAGGTATACTCAGATGAGATTAAAACTTGAAGTTTTTGTTTGTTTTCGGCAGGTTCATGGTATCCTCCGCAGGTCCAGCTCTTTTAACACGGGCCGGATTGAGCACCTTTATCATAACCCTCAAACGCACACAGAAGGAAGTGAGTTTCACATCCACACGCCTGGCTATAATGTGCATGGTTTATTATGTTTGTAAATGCATGTATGTCTTCTAACCTGTGTAAAATATCACTAGGCATTGGATCCAATAAGGCTTGTAAGTTGTTAATTCAGTATTTTTAATTTATTATTTTAAGATTTTCCTTTATGGTTGCAGTCTAAACATTCTTAAGTACTATTTGGACGGTAATTATTTATTTTGGGTGAAGTCTGAGAAAATCATTGGCCTGGCTTCTCTGTGATAAAAAGGCAGTTTTTCACAGGGAAGACAAAGAAGTTTTCTATTTCTATTCATATAGGGAATGACACATACACAATGCGGCTAAATATGGTTGTCACTCTTTTTTTAACTGCTTATTCCCATTCTGTACAAACAAGAGTTCACCTGTTTATGGCAGTCGCAAAAGTGTTCTACAACAGAATTCACACTCCAAAATTATGATGTATACAAAATAAAACTAAAAATGCTGGACGTTTATAGTGCCCTACAATGAGAAAATGCAGCTGAAAGGCACCAAAAGTACAGTAAAGATAGTTAGTTTACAGAAACAAGCTTCCTTTGTGCCAACATACCAAAAATTGTAAAAGTGTCAGATAACAGCCAGCGGTAAAGTTTCATCCATTTAAACAAATTCATCCACATAAAATAGGTTAATTTATTTTTGACCAGGATTTTTTTTTCCCTGAATGGTAGGAGAAGAAAATTGCCCCTTCTGATCGAAATTGTAATAAAGTCACTTATTAGCCTCTGTGTAAAATATTTGCCATCCAAATATGTTTTTCATTCTGTATCTGATTTTGAAAGCAAAATGAAATTCAAAGTTTTGCACAAAAATCTAGAAACTCTTATTTCACTCCAGTCAATCTGGTAATGGGCGTCTTTTTTGTTCTTTCTTTTCTTATTCTTCTTTTTTTTGGCTCAGTAAAGTTTATAAACATTTTAAACATGGATTTTACATCTTTGTATTGGGTCTAGTAGCATTCGCTGGTAACGCTTTACAATAAGGTTCCATTAGTTCATGTTAGTTGATGTATTAACTAACATGAACAAACAATGAACAATACATGTATTACAGTATTTATTCTTTATTAAAACTGATCTTTGTTAATGTTAGTTAATAAAAATACAGTCGTTTATTGTTAGTCCATGTTAATTGACTGTGCATTAACTAATGTTAACAAGCACAACTTTTGATTTTAATAATGCATTAGCAAATGGTAAAGTTAACATCGACTAAGATTAATAAATGCTGTAGAAGTATTGTTCATGCTTAGTTCATCTTAAGCCGATGTGGAGGAACTTCTTTTCTAAAACTTTCCAGTAGACCGTAAGCTTTATCAGATTATTTGTCAAATTTCAATTGTATTCTGTGCCTCATAGACATGAAGTTGCACTATGGAGACTTGACGGACAGCACATGCTTGGTAAAGATTATCAATGAAGTCAAACCCACTGAAATATACAACCTCGGAGCGCAGAGTCACGTCAAGGTACAAATTTCTCATCTATCTAGCTTCCTTTCTCTATATTTCTCACTCACACAGATGCTCTTTGTCTACTCTCAAACTATCCTGCTGGATGCACACACACACACACACACACACACATACACACACACCACATGACTTAGGTTTCTTTCTAAGTGTCAGTGGGGTGAACAACTGACCCCATCCAAGTAATACTTTGGAAAGAAATAAAATCTTAACCAAATACAGAAGACTTTTCTTTCACTCTCTGTTCCTTTACCCACACCCCTAATGTCTAGTCATCTGGGATGAGGTCAGGGGGATGTTAGTCAGAGAGTTGGCCGTCATGGTGTGTGTGAACTTCTGTGTGGGTGCTCCACAGGGTAATTTATGGGAAACAAGCACAAACGGCAGTGGAACAGAGAGAGCAAGATGAAGGAATTAAGAAGATCAAAAGCAGAATGGGGACGAGATAATGCGGAGGGATACGAGTAAGACGTTGTTTCCTTTAGCAATTCATGAGCTCAGTCACAGGAAAAACCAATGAAATGTGCTCAACTGGGTAGTTCTAGTGAAAGAGAGAGAGAAACGACAGCGTCATGGTTTTGCTGCAGCTTAACATGTTTCAACCACAAAAAGAAAACAACTGAAAAGATCTGTTCATCCAAAGTCATCGTGTACTCAACATCTTCTGTAAAGTCATGAGAGTGAGAAAATGACGACTGAGGTTTCACATTCCTTCAAAAGCCTGGACCTTCATTTAGCAAGCCATTTGTCTTCTGTGATGTGGTGCATTTCCAAATGAACCAGAAGTTTGAATGGATTGTAGCAGACAGCCAGTTATATTGTCGGTTAATGTTATTTTAGCCCACTCGTGCGGCATTTGTTACATAAGAAAAATGAAAGGCAGAAAAATGTACTGCATTTGATGAGAGATCATGGAAACTTTTATAGAACAGCATGCACTGATGAATCATCCGTAAGGAATTAGAAAGTGAATAGAGTGAATTTTGATTTCCTGTTTTCAAGCACAATCACACAGAATGTGTTTTTGACAGACATGTTTTTTGCTCGCATCTCACATCTTTTCCAGTTTATCGCATGACACGGCACTCTTTTCGTTAAATCCTTCTTTAGACTGTACTTTTTTTCACTCCACCCCCCTGCATCCCTCATTTTAAACACAAATATGCATCTTGTGTGAACAGCCCCTAAAGCTATGCTTACACAGTTTTCACCCAAAAATTGTTCTTACATAATAATTACCACTTGTGTTTAATACCCACAGTGGCTTCAGAAGTATTGGCATACGTTTGGGCACTCAAGTAATATTAAAAATGTATCCGTGTCATTATATTATGCATCTGCAAACTCGTGATGCTTTTTAAGTTATACTACTTTTTTGAGCCAGTTTTTATGGATACATTTACTATAAGTGTTTTTGAGCTATGTTTCTTTAAAACAGATGTGACTTGGTTTGATATTTTGTTCTATAATTCCAGTGCATTCATACATTTTTAAATAAGGCTTAACTGTTCAAATACTTTTTGGAGTCACTGTTTGTCTAAAATGATTCATAAGCCTCAATGGTAGGCTTGTAAGTCAGTAGGATGGAAAGATCCAGACTGCACCTGCGGGCTGAAAACGTACAGTTAAATACAGCAGCTGCTGTAATATGGAACTAAATAATTCAGGTGGAAACTCACTGAGAAACATTGGCCAGTGGACAGGCATCCATTATAATGAATGGAAGGTGTTCTGGGTGTCCCATCAGGAGGATCATCTGCTGTGATGACAGATAAGAGCAGGATGCTCTCTGTCACAAATGGAGTTTGTACTGCTGTGACTCCTCAGCATAAAGAATAAAATATACTTTAAGCACAGGCATAGGTGTAAGGGAGAGTAGGTCATATTTAAAGATTGCTGTCATACTACGAATGTAGAGAAATAAACAAGCTTGATTTAATTAACCCATCAGTTTAGGCTTGTAAGTGTGTGCGTTAGCCGGGAGTGCTCATTAAAGATAGCCGTTTCAATCAGTGCCCGCAGTAATGAAGCGCTAGATCACTGCTACTTTCTGATTGCAGTTTACATTTTTCACTCACCGCACGTTGTTTGGATATGGCAGAGAGAGTGGCAGAGAAAACACATACACACACATGCTTGGTTTCCAGTTTTTACACACAGGGGTCAGCAAAGTGCTATTTTGTTTGAGAGTACCACTTGGCGGTTTTTGGAGGATATTTGTTTATACTTACAGGAATGTTTCAGGAAGAAAGTGATGTGCTTTTTTTTCCCTCCATGCACACTCTGTCTTTTGTCTGTGAGAATATAGTCTAGTTAATTGAATAAATCGGATGGATAAATGACAGAAGGAAGACAAGCATCAAGACTGTAATGAGCTATGCTATGCTATGAGTTGAAATAATGTCATGGGGTATTCAGGTCTAATGTTGCATAACAACATTTGATTTTCTTGTACTCACTCAATCTCTGCAATTAACATGGAGATATATATATATATATATATATATATATATATATATATATATATATATATATATATATAAAATATGGATAGATAGATATATTTATATATATATATATATATATATATATATATATATATATTTAATATATAAATATATATAGATATAGATATATAGATATAAATATATATAGATATATTTATTTCTTTGATACAAAGCTGAATTTTTAGGATCATTATCACATGATCTTTTAGAAATCATTCTAATATGATGATTCATTATCAAAGTTGGAAACAGTTCTGCTGCTTAATATTTTTTCAGAACATGTGATTCTTTTTTAGGATACTTTAATGAATAAAAAGTAAAAAAAAGCTATGTTTTTAAAATCTAAATATTTTGTAATATCAATATACACTACTGGTCAGTAATTTGGGGTCAGTAATTTTTTTCTTTCTTTTTTTATATAAAATCAATACTTTTATTCAGCAATGATGTGTTAAATTGATAAAAAGTGATATTATAGAAAATATATTATTAGAATATATATTATTAGAATTTTTTATTTTGAATAAATAGTTCTTTTTAACCTTTTATTCATCAAATATATTAGATAGCAGAACTGTTTCCAACACTCATAATAAATCAGAATATTAGAAAGATTTCTAAATGATCATGTGATAGACTGGATGTTACATGTGACACTGAAGGCTGGAGTAATGATGCTAAAAAATTCAGCTTTGCATCACAGGAATAAATTATTTTTTTAAAGTATATTCAAATAGAAAACTATTAACTATTATATTACTGTTTTTTCTGTATTTTTGATCGAATAAATGCAGGCTTGATGAGCAGAAGAAACTTCTTTCAAAAACATTAAAAATAGTAATTATATATTATAATATATATATATATATATATATATATATATATAAATGGGTGAAAATGCAGTTGCTTATTAAATGACGTGGCGCTGGACTGAAAACCTAGCAAAACACACTTGCACTGCGCATTGCGTTGCATTGCGCCGGGTGTATTATAGAGCCATGAATTATGTAAAAGTAAAAAAAAAAAAAATAATTAGAATAATAATAAAGAAATTAATATTTTTAATCAGCAAGGATGCATTTAATTACTCAAAACTGACAGTAAAGACATTTATAATTTTACAAAAAATATTTATATTTTTAAATAAATGCAGTTATTTGGGCTTTCTATTTTCTATTCAAAGCAGCACAGCTGTTTTCATCATTGATTATACTAAAATAATAATATAAAATAATAATTCTGTTTTGTTATGTGCCTGAATAATACCTGTAAATATAATAATTAATTTAAAATTTACAAATATGAAAATGGAAATCTTGTAGGGCAGCACCTGTTAACATGCATCATAAAATGAAATATAAGGTGATCACAATAATACAAGCCTTGAATTATTCAGGTGGGATATACCAGCTTCAGGAGGTCTGTGTGGGCAAACACAATGGAGAGATAAAGCCGTCTATTTACATGTGAATGACTCTCGTGTCAGGACCTTGTCTTCTGCATGTTGTTTGACAGGAACACAGGGACAGTACAGTAAACCGGTACAGTAAAAGAGTAACTGTAAACCATAATGTCGGTTTAACATCAGTGTGTGACCACGGCTTTACTACAAAAAGAGCATATTGAACTTTACATGCAATGTTCTTGCGGTTATTACCACAAATAGAGCTGCCTTGTGGGACAGTACGCTACAATTAGTCACGTTTGACCAAATCACATGATAAACTGAGCTGAAGTGGCACTTTTTTAGGCTGAGATTGAGAGCCAACAACACACACACACACACACAGATGGTTGCAAAGTGTATTTTTTATGAAAACCCATAAATTAATCTATCCTATTTGATTAGCAGAGCTTAATGCATAATTCAGTTTCTTTTCAAATGTAAAAGGTAAAATTTTGCTTAATGTTAAAGTAGTTTGGATTTAATAAAAAAACTGAGAACACAAAATAGCATTGGTGATATTTGGGCTAGTATTGTTTTGTGTTGCCCTTTCTGTTACCTCTAAGTGTTTAGTAGTATGTTTCTCTTCGACTGTGAAAGTCTGTTTGTGAATGTGTTTGCACAGATATCTCTTAGCATTTATCATAGTGTTGTGTACAGTAGGGGATGATTGGCATACGCTTTGTGTTTGCCTTTGGATTAGTACAGATCTGTAGCTAATATGCAGTTGTTGGACTGGAGTGTTGCAGTATGTATCATGTTTTTTTGTCTTTTTTGCGAATGTGTTTGATGTGTAATTGTTGTCTTGGGAAGACTTTAGCATTGTGTGCATGTTTGTAGATGGATGTGACAAAGCAAACAGGCAAGAGAAAGCAGGATTGCATGACACGCTGAAAAATAATCGGACTTGGGTGAAGTGCAGCATAAAAATCTTTTCAGCTAATGACGACAGAATTTTTAATAAGGTTGTGGTTGCAGTTTAGGAGACTTTGTGTAACACTTGTTAGCTAACTTTCACACAGATACTTACAGTTAATTGCTTGTGTAAATCATTCCACTCTTGTCACCTGCAATGACAGATGTCACCACAAACAAACAGACCTTTATTCAGTGGTCTTACATCACTTACAAACATGAGTTTGATTTATGTAAATGACAGCACCTATGAAGCAATGATTAATTATGAGAGATAAAAATCTCTGCGCTGCCATCTCTGTCACTCATGTAAGGGTGGGAATGCAGATGCATTTTAAACATGTTAGTTTGTGTGGTAGACAATGTTGTATAACATGCTCATTCACATACCCCCCCCCACCAATGTGCTTCTCAGTAGACTAATCATTATAATCTTTATTTATAGTTTTCAACACATTGCTTTTATTTTTATATTAATATTTAGATATTTACAATTGTAATAATAATATTATTATTAGATAATATATTATAGTTAAGGAGACTTTCTTTTCTCAGTAGACTAATTGTAGTTTTTAGTTAATCATTCTTTATGTACATGTTGTATATAAATGTATATAATTATTTTATGTTCTTAATTCTTTTTGCTTTCTTAATTGTCTTTTATTTATTACTTATTTTTTTTGGATACACTTATTTATTAATCCATTTTTATATTGTTATCTGTTTGTTTATATTGATTTTTTTTATGTTCATTTCATTTATTTATTTTCGTGTATTTTGTTTAATGAATCTCCCACTGATAATTAGTTTGTGCGCATATTATTTTGGTCAGTTTTAGCATGCAGTAGATTGTGGTGTGACACTTCACAAAGTTTGTTAATGGCAACAGAATGGTGTTGTTGCTCTTATTTGTGTATGAGTCACTCAATTTGAAAAAGAAATTACTCCAAAAAATGTGTCATCTTTGGCATGTGGCGACATAAAAGCGCATCGGGCTGTGATGGCATTAATACAGGGATTAAATCGGCATTAAACTTGTCAAAAAAATACTGCAGTTTTAACATCTCTAGCCTCATGTAAGCCACAGTAGACAAAGGAACACAAGGAAGATGTGTCGTCTACTACACATTGTCTTTCTGGAAATATTCAGTCCTAGAAAATGGGTTAAAATGGCTTGACTTATCCATGTTGAGCTCTTTTAAAATTTTTGAAGGAATCTGACTGACATGGTATGTCTGAATAATATGCCAGTCTTTGTGAATTGGCTAGCACATGCACCTCAACGCTTGATTGAGAGGTGAAAAGTAGCAGTTTACAGAATAAAAGCAGGTATTCAACTGAACAATTCATCCTTTGTGCGTGGGAAAACGGACACATTCCTGTCTC
This sequence comes from Carassius auratus, assembly GCF_003368295.1. Taxonomy (NCBI): domain Eukaryota; kingdom Metazoa; phylum Chordata; class Actinopteri; order Cypriniformes; family Cyprinidae; genus Carassius; species Carassius auratus. Next base: position 9,154,932 of record NC_039287.1, on the reverse strand, counting down.
ATGCCCTGCCCTAAGGAAGTTAACATTAATCAAGAGAAGCACACTCAAAAAAATGAATTTTTAGTTTTGTTCACTTTACCTGAACAATTCATGTTGAATTAATGCCATTTTGGCTATTTTTCATTTCAACATGATTGTGTCATGTTAAACTGACTTAAACCTGTCTCTCGTTGGTTTAACATAAAGTTTTCATTTTGAAAGAACATGTTTCAATCAAGTCCCTCAAAATAAGTTTTACACTTCCCATCATGCTTTGCACAGGACTGGATATGGGGAGAGAAAATGTTGAAATAAAGTGTTATTTTATGCAGTTTTTAATAAAATGTGATAATAAGGAGACTTTTTCATGTATAATGCTCTATTATGTGGGCATTTTAAAAGACTTTATATTGGTGTATTTTGTGCGAGTTACCATTGTGGTGAAGTGTGGAGCTTGTGGTTGGGTTGAGGACCTGGTTGAAAGAACATCTAAAATACTTAATTTAAAAAAAAGCAACTTTAATGAGAGTGCTAGTGTATGATGTACACATAGTAACATCCTTAAACTGCAAACAATTAACATCATGTGTAAAGAAAAGTTATATCTTACTTGCTAATGTTTTTATAACACTTTGGCTAAACTTGCATGGACAGTGGTTCTACATGTGAAACATTTACTCTTCAATATTTATGTAGATGACTAAAGCAAACTGAGTAAACTCTAAGTAGACAGTTAATTGATTCCAATAACAGGTTTACCATGTCATATGAATTCACCAAAGAGTCATTTTGAGTGCATTTAGTATATACGTCTGTTTGATTATTACTATTACTATTTGTATTGTTATTATTATTACTATTATTATTGCCAACAAAAAGAAAGGGTGGTTTTTTGGATCTTAACATTACCAGAGATGTTGGCTTAAGCGATTGGAGGACTAGGATCAGAAATATAAGAATATTCAGCTGCAGATTAGTATCATAGTGTGTGATTCCAAAGTAAACTCTAAAATAATTAATTGATGATTAAGATTACGATGAATATAAAGTAGAATGCAAGAGAAAAACCAGTTATCATGTGATATACAGTACACACCAGCCACTTTATTAGGTACACCTGTTCAATTGCTTGGTAACACAAATTGCTAATCAGCCAATCACATGACAGCAACTCGGTGCATTTAGGCATCTAGATGTGGTGAAACCGACTTGCTGAAATTCAAACCGAGAATCAGAATGGGGAAGAAAAGGGAGTTAAGTGACTTGGAACGTGGTCTGGCTGTTGGTGCCAGACGGGCTGGGTGAGAGTATTTCAGAAACTGCTGATCTACTGGGACTTTCACACACAACCATCTCTAGGGTTTACAGAGAATGGTCAACAAAAGAGAAAATATCCAGTGGGCGGCAGTTGTGTGGATGAAAATGCTTTGTTAATGTCAGAGGAGAATGGGCAGACTGGTTAGAGATGATAGAAAGGCAACAGTAACTCAAATAACCATTCGTTTCAAGCAAGTCAGGCCAGCAGTTTCAATATGTTCTGTGGTGCCAATATTTTCACAGGGCCCATCACATAAAAATTATTCATTTTATTTTTAGAAACGTGTGACTGATACATTTTTACAAAGCTACTTGACAAATACATTTTAATAGAAAACTGATTTTTATTGAGTGGCTCATTATACAAGAGACTTTTACAGAAAGATAAGAAATCAGTCAGTTTTGCGATTTAATTATATATAAAAATCAGACCAATCAGAGTCAAGTATTTCAGAGTGCTGTGTGATCATTTTAATTTGTTTGCTGTTTCAAGACAAGTCATTGTCCTCTTTTAAGACGTATGTTAGCCAGCTAGATAACATTACATATTTTATTCAGAATTTGCAACAGCAATGTTCAAAACACCAAAACGTCATTAAAAACAAATGCCTTAGAAGTTTTGCCAACTGGACAAGTCACATTCAGTCTGAGATTGTGAGCTGGATTGTTTCAGAAGGTTTAGTGGATGGCATATAATAACAACACACATTTGGCCAAAAAATTATATGGTAATGAATTTGGTCTGCAGAGAGACCTACAGTACTAGACACCAGAGTACAGTATATAATTACAAATATTTATAGCTTGGAAGCATTCATCATCTTTTCTCAAAATAAACAAGCAGGTCCAGCATTCATATTTGATATTTTTGTGTTAACTTAAAGTTTACTGTGCTCAGTGTTTTTAACAAAACTGAGGTGGATGGATGCTCAGCAATGCAGGTCTTGGCATATCAGTTTGTGCACTGTCAGAGGTTCAACAGTGTTCATGTGCGTAGGCTTCTTGACATACAGATAAGCACACATAGCACACAATAGCTCAACGCATTCTTTCAAGCTCCTAAATGACAGCACCTGTCAACTGTCATAACATGTGCTGTGTGTGTCTGAGAGCTGGTTCAGTCAGAGACCTCTCACATGGGGTAGTTGTTGGTTGCTGTCAGCACTAGGTATAACCGTCAACTGTCAGGAGCTGAACACAATCTTGTGTGTGACAGTGATGTTCTCAAGCAAATGAAATGGCATGATGAAAATCTTGCCGGATTATTTGGATTGCACTATACTCTTCCTTTAGAAGTGTTTGCTCAAAGCCTAGACTTGAACTTTTAATACTGTTATCCAGCCCTATCACCCAACGTCAGCAACTCCCAAAATTTAATGTAAGATTTTTTTTTCCCCCGTGCTTTTGAAATGAACTGTTTAACAATAAATGCATGCATTTTTTGTTCATTTAGTTATTTTCTTATTAAATAAGTAAATAAACAAATGTTAATTTCTTAAAATAAATGATTAATTATAATTTCATTTAATTATTATTAATAATACATTAAAATAAATTCAATATTTATAGTTTTTTATGTAAAAACAAAATTGACATCTTTAGTTTTCATTAATTGAATCATTTAACTTTATTTATGTTTTTTTTTTTCATTTTTTTATTGAGTTTGATTCTAATTATAAAATAAAAAAAGGTTCTAGTTTGGAGTCAGTAAAGGAGGTTCATGAGCCCTGCTTTGGGGCTATATGAGACAAAAAAAGGTTTTCTAGAAACATAAGATTTGTTAAAAATAGAGCTTTGTTTTTACAAGGATGGAGACGGTTTAAGGACATTTGTAATGGGCTTAATGATTCCCTAATTATTCGCAGTCGTGGTTTCTCCCCCCCACCTCTCCCTCTGTTCTCACACACTCAAGCGTATGTGAGCTCTGCAATTGCTACAGACAACTTGCGCCTGGGGCAACCCCAACCGCAGCCCATAATGATCCAGGCTGTTGCCATGTTTACATGTGTGTTTATGTTTGAGGGAAGGAGTGAATGATGAGGTGAGCGTGTCTGGTTGAGCAGGCAGAAGAGAGAGGGAAGTTGGTGTCATCTCAAGCATAGATTTAATTAGCTGATGAATTCCAATCCTGACGTGCCGAAGCCGTGAAGGCTGTAGGAGTAGTATCGACAGGAGGGTAGCGCTATTAGGTAGAGCCGAAAGAGAGAGAGTGTTCGCTTGTGCACGAGTTGCCCCGGGCCACGGGGACTTTCCCAATGTCAGACATAAATCCTGCCCCCTGACAGTTCCAAGTTAGTGTGGAAACACGAAGAAACTGCTTTTGCAGCACAATTTTCTATCTGCCGTTCCCGCTCACTTCGGATAACGTGTAAAATGTGGCTACACTTAAATAAACAACAAAATCCCTGTAATTTCCACATCTTTTCTTAGGCTGCAAATGCATAGAAGGAGCACTTTGGAGTTCGCAGCACACTTACTTGCATCAGCGCAATGGCTACTGCTAGCAGTAACAGCTGGAACCAGCAAACTATGGTATCGGCATTCCTCTAATAGCACCATTTTGTCAAATCTATGACATGTGAAATCCCTGTCCTGGCTGTTTGTTTGGAGAAAAACAATGCCCAAGAAATGAAAATTGCTTGCGGCGTGGTAAGATGCTGTGAAAGCTCTCCACACAATCTGAAAACATAAATCTACTTGTACTTGACAGAAACATGTCTCTCTTAGTTCGAACTGGTATGATTGAATGTTTTAGCTCACAATTAAGAGCATGTTTTCACAGTCCAAAAAACTTAAGCTATTATCCCAGCAGCGGTAATGATAGCTATTGGATGAGTGCCAAGCAACACAACTATAATGTCAATCCATTGGCGCATTATAAGGATTATCTTGAAAGTGATGCGAATTTGCATTGTGCAGACACTTAAATATCGTTTCAGTCTCACGATAATCATCTGACAGTCGCCTTTGTTTTCTCTCTGAGGTGTGGCTACAGATGTGCACTAGGGTATTTCGTAGATCATGCCTGTTGCCGAGGGTTTGTCTCGATGGAAAAAAAAAACGTGTAGGTGCGATTCTGAGAAGCTTGGCCAATTTGAGGAACAGGTTAGATGAGTTAGTCTCTCCCTCTCTTTCTCCTGCTCAGTTCCTGTCTGTCTTTTCTGTTTCCAGCTTTCTCTCCCTATCTTAAACATTTCAGTTTCAGTCAGGGATTCCCCGACTCGCTCGTGTTTGGGAATTGAGAATGTCTGAACTCGTTAAGATAGAACAGAGACCGCGCGTTTGAAATCTTTTAAAGTTCAGATCACATTTGTTTGTATAATAGTTTTATAGGTTTAAAATCAAACTACTGATTTTTCCTTATTAAAATAATAATGATACATTAATATATATTGATACATTAATACATATATTAATGATACAATAATGATACATTGTTAGATAATATTGTGTTGTGCATTAATGACTTGGAAATGATATGCACCGAATGCCGTTATCCATATACAACATTTAGTTGTTTCAACCAGTTTACATAAGCTAGAAGACAAATTGTTTTATGCTCTGTGTGTTTTCCAGTAACCGCATACAGCTCTATGCAAACAAAGACACTTGATATCAAGTAGAGAGGAAGATTCAGAGGGTTTTGCACTGAATTATATTACCAGGCAGTTACTTGTTTTCATTTTTCCTTAAATTGTTTATTTTGCCAACTTCTTGGCTTATGTTATTGAGTTATGTCAATGGACCGAATTGTATTTAGCCATTTACTTGTATACTTTCACATTTAAGTCTTATGCATAAATGCCTTGTGTTTGTCAGATCTCCTTTGACCTGGCTGAGTACACCGCAAACGTTGATGGTGTAGGGACCCTACGGCTGCTGGATGCAGTGAAGACCTGCGGTTTAACTGACACCGTCCGCTTCTACCAGGCCTCCACCAGCGAGCTCTACGGGAAAGTACAGGAAATTCCCCAGAAGGAGACCACACCATTTTACCCGCGATCCCCTTATGGTCAGCACACACACATCTAAAAACATGCTGTGTTTTTCAAATTTTTGGGTAAATAAATAAATACACAGCTGTATCTAATTTTTTTGCAGGTGCTGCTAAACTCTATGCATACTGGATAGTGGTAAACTTCAGGGAAGCCTATAACCTCTTTGCTGTGAATGGGATCTTGTTCAATCATGAGAGTCCTAGAAGAGGTCAGACACACACCACACACAAGATGAAAAAAACTTTTCTCTGTTTTAGTTTGTTTGGTTCTTAGTACAGGAAAACTGAGATTAGGGGGCCACATTCTGGTAAAAGTACGCTTGATGTGGTTTCATTTTCATTTGTGCAGTAACCAACAGTCACTGCTATGTGTTAGACCTCATATATTTATCACCTCATACATCAAAACAGGCTTAAGTTCTGGTCAACTCCTGGACTTAACTCATCCTCGTTTTTAAAAATTTCATATCAAAAGGATAGTACTGAAGAGTGGGAGTTTAAAAATAAAAATCTTGTATACAAATGTATTAATAATTCTTGAATGCTTCCAGTATGTTACCGGTTCAACCCAAAAATCTAAGTTCTGTCATCATTTACTTACCCTAATGTCGAATGTGTGACACAAAAATATATATTTTTAGGAATTGTCTTTTTTGGGTGAATTGTTTTATTTAACCCTACCCTACCGTTCAAAATTTTAGGATCAGTAAGATTTAATGTTTTTGAAAGAAGTCTCTTATGCTCACCAAGGCTGCATTTATTTGATTAAAAATACAGAAAACATTAATATCCTGGCATGTTATTTCAATTTAAAATAACTGCTTTCTATTTCTAATATATCTTTTTAATATATATTTAAAATGTTCTTCATTCTTTGATGCCCCAGCTCAATTTTTAGCAGTCATTACTCACATAATCACAGACTCTTTCAGAAATCATTCTAATATGAAATATAGTGTTGAAACCGGGATACCTTAGGTTTTTTTGATTAACAGATCTATTAAATGCAGATCAGCATTTTTTGAAATAGCGGTGTTTGGGAGCAGTAGAAATGTCTTACCTGTCATTATGTAAGAATCGATTTCTTTAGAATGTAAAATCTTACTGACCCCAAAGTTTTCAGCATAATGAATTTTTTAGTTTTTTTTACGTTACCGTAAAGCTCACTACACATGCAAATATGTATTTTAAGGAAACAAATTCACTTAATTTGTAGACTACAACAGTTTTGGATTAAATTGCCCTTTTTAGGCATAAAGCTTCCAAAGTTTGCTCAAATATCAAATATTTGCTACTAGATGGAACCTCTAAGGTGGGAATATGCCACAAACCTTATTTATGCCTTGATGACAGTTTTGGCATGACAGAACTATTTACACTGCAAGTGCATGTCCTGAAACGGTAATAGATCTCTCCCGTTATAAGTGCTTAAAGTGTAGATATTGTAATGGGACTGATAGTTTTGTGGAGTCACAGAATCCCACTTATCTAGATCTCAAGATGGCTCAGGTTATGATTATTAGTTATGAAACATACAATATGTCAGCTCTGCAGACTACACTGATGCTAGAAGTGATGCTAGAGTCCAGGGAGAATGTTGTATGTGTGGCCAAACCCATTTTGATTGGTTTACAGGGGATTATCATGACACAACATTTGGTAAAGGATGCAGCCATGACATCTTCTCAACAACAAGAGTGTTGTTCTGTGCCCCCACCCACAACCCCAGAGCACAGGAAGAGCGGTGATGTCATCCGCTAGCATTTTTAAGCACAAACATAGCCATCTAGACTGTCTAAGTGTGTGCGTATATGTTGAAGGAAGATGAGGAAAGAGGGAGTACAGGGTTGGAGGAGGGTGAGATATAGCTGGCCGGGAGAGAGATGGATGGGATAGTGTGAAAAAAAGCCAACTTCATTTCCTGTCCGATCTCAGTGGGAGTCTCCGCTCATTGGGCGGGTTGGCGATGATGAGTTAATCTGCTTTGGAATTCACTTCGGAATTTCAGCCAGTGTCTACTTTCACCAATAAACAAACTTGCTCTGAAAGAGTTTACGAAATAGGAGAAGAGTAAAATAATCTGTTACAAATCCACCACAGAGACGTCTGGGGTGTGTGCGCATGTGAAAGCAGTTACACTTTGACACCTATTCAGGTTCGTCTGTCTAATAACAGTGAGTGAAGCTGCAGACGAGAGAGACGGTCATACCAGTCAATCAGACGACATCTAAGGGCTCCTCTATTACACTCTCATCTCTCGTCTTTTTGTTCGCTCACTTTCCCTCTTTCCTGTTGAAAGACGAGCGTTTTAAGAAGTTAAACCTCTCCAGGTGAGAAGGACGGAAGGTGTATGAAGGTATCGATGGACCTCTCACCTATCGCAGACACACACACACACACGTGTGCACACTGCTTGATGAGCCCTGAGATGTTTTGCTCTTTCACTCGTCATCACCGTCTCACACACCTGTGTTTGTGTTGTCATGTTGTCATGGCAAGAAAGAAGGGAAGTGAATGAGAAGCTTCTTTAATGTCTCAAATGAAACATCTCTCCTCACCTTGTATGTCTCTTGCTTTCTGTTTCTCACTCTCTTTCTCTCTGACACACACTTCCACATGCGCTCCCAAAAGCTGACATGGTTGGTTACTTGGGGCTCAACAAGAAGTTTTTTTTCTGATTGCTTGGTTGGGCTAGTTGTTCAGATTTCTACTTGACCTGCCAATATTTTCACAGGCCCTTACATAATAATTTTTTTATTATATTGTACATTTTATTTGATAAAAATATTTTAAGAAAGACGAAACCTTTCCGCACACCATTTAAGCATTTTTGATAATAATTTAGTTTATTTTATAATATAATTTATTTTGTGTTATGTAACTACCTATGATTTTTCAGGTGTGCGAGGTCCAATGGTTTTTTTGTTATAAAAAAAACAAACTTTTATATATTGTACTAAGAACATAATTATTTAACATTAATTATTTTTGATATTTTCACAGGCCCTTACATAATTATTTTTGTATTATATTGTAAATTTTATTTGATAAAAATATTTTAAGAAAGACGAAAACCCTTCCGCACACCATTTAATCATTTTTAAATAGTTTATTATAAAAAAAACTTTTATATATTGTACTAAGAACATAATTATTTTACATTAATCATTTATGACATTTCTAAATGTTATTAATTTCGTATTTAAAAATTATCTTTATTGTCATACAGTTTCCACAAATATAAATGTCAGGTTTTTTTAAGCAAATGTAAATTTTTCTTTAAAAAGAAAGTTTTGAATAATAATGTGTATTATTGTGTATGTAGCTATACTGAAAACACCTAGATACAATTTTCAACTAAAAGTCACAGAAAACTAAGTTTAAGCTTCCAAGGCTCAATAATGCATATTACATGCTTACAAAAAAGTATTATATAGCACTGACCCAATAGGACAAGTGGCAGTACAGTCATCTGGTCTGAAACTCATAATGGCCTCCAATGGGCTAACCGTATTATTGAGCGCTGTAACTGTTTTTCTGCTTTGCCAGTTCTGAAAGATAGCAGGGCGCTTCTATGTGTTTTTGTCATTTGTTTAAATGAACGTGGCAATCCGATGGTTGCGTGTACATCTGCATGAATGTGTGTTCAGACATGTGTCAAGAAACAGGAACAGGGCCTTGTACAGACGTTTTTCCGTCTGAATTCTGAGTGTCAGTGACTGATAGACCAGACATATTGACTGCAATTTATTTCCACCTGGTTTGGCAGGAGTCTTTCCATCCGTTAGAAATCTCGCCTAGATACTCAACGTTACCCTCTGTCATTACTCCTAAAATGTGCACTGACAGCCCCTGGGCACCTTCTGCCGCTAACCTGCACACCTGCAGGTCTGCAGCCTGTTTAGAGGCTTTGCCGCGATCCCGTCCGCATAATCAGGGTCTAAGCCAGCCCTAAACTGGGTTGTTTTAGTCTTGATGTGAGCGAGCTGCGGTCGACTCCCTGTGACTCTGCTCCTCGTCACGGCTTCCCACCATGTGCTAAGAGACGGCCTAATTACACTCCGACTGGAAACAGGAGTCAGTGTACGGAAATGGGCTGTCTTGGACTTTTAAACACACTTGCACACAGATGCATAGCCAGACCATTATTGTGGACCATGCTTTGGTCAGTCTGCTTAGATTTACTTTTCCCCACGCATTTTTTTATTTTTTTTTTAAACGAGTGAACAGAAATCAGATCCTCGGCCCCCTCCGTGGGTTGTCTGTGACGATGGATTGACCTGGCTGTTTACAGTGTGGTATTTTAAACCCTTCTTTTCATGCCAAGCTCACACACCTGTTCGTGAGCTACGTTTAGAGCGGATTAGAAAGAGCCCTTTGTGGTAGCAGCAGGCCTGTGCACGGGGGGCCTATGACGGACATCCCGTAAGTGGAAAGAGTGTCCACTTATGACTTTTTTTACATTTAATTTCAAGTCACATTGCAGATCAGGGCTCATCAGTAAAGATTTTTTTTAATCAGTTAATGCTTTCCCTGAGAATAAAACCTAGGATCCATGTCTACTGTTTGAATGCTTTTAAATAATTTAATTTACATTTATGCATTTCTTTTAATAAAGAAGTGACTTGCACTGCTTTTAAAGTGTTACATTTTATCAGTTCATGCATTTCCTGGGAAGTGAACCTTGGCAAATGTGTGTGTTTTGGCAATGATCTACTGTTTGAGCTACAGGAATCTAAATGTGTTAATCATTTTAAAATAAATTACAATTATACATTTGGAAGATGGTTTTATTCAAAGTGACGTAGTGAGTAATAGACATGTCATCAGTTCTTGCATTCCTTGGGAAACAAGTCCGAGCAATTGGTTTAGCAATGGGTACTAAATATTAAACCTTACAGAAATTGTATATTTATTATACATTTACAATTCTAAACGTAAGTATAAAATTATAAATTCATTTTAAATGCTGGGTGAAGTGGAAAACAATAGTAGCAGATCAGGTAGAAATCTAGACTGACTAGGCAAGCAGAAAAAAATGTTTAAGACCTGCCCCAATTTTGTTGACTTTTGTTTTGCAATTATAGGGCATGTTCTTCCCGGCATTGCTGATTCTCTCCAGAAAGCTTTTACGGCCAAAATCACACACACATGCAGGCTTCAGCCTAAGTCAAGAGCGTAATAGGCGTCGTTCACTTATACACTTAAACTAGAAGTGTGTTTCTGCTCTGACCTGGGCCTGATTTCATAGGCGGTGGAGGTTTTCATCTAGAACTCCCACCTCTGTCTGATTCAAGCTATAGCACAACTCAGCAGGACATGAGAGCATCCAAGGTTTCCCACAGATGAAGTGTGTGTGTGTGTGTGTATCTGGCAGCACAGTAGGACTTTGGACTGGCTTACAGATTCTCTGGGGTGGTCCACTGACTAGACAAGAGTCTGATTTTATCCCTGTGTGTGACTGTTAGTGTGTGTTTCTGCCTGTGTGAATGAGAAGGACAGATTGATGGCCACAGTTCTCTATTCACTTTGGCCGAAACATGCAAATTTGCACTGACATGTGTATGATTTTTTTTTTTTGGGGGGGGTGGTCAAAAATTAATGAAATTGACAGGTACAAGCCAAGGAAAGAATAAAGAATGCAAAAAGACTAAACGAGAGTGAAAAAGACTGACAAGGCAGGATGAATGCTTCATAATAATGTTTCTGATCTGTGTGTACATGTTTTTTCAGGTTCAAATTTTGTAACTAGGAAGATCAGTCGCTCTGTGGCGAAGATCCATCTTGGGCAGTTGCAGTGCTTCAGCCTGGGCAATCTGGACTCCATGCGAGACTGGGGCCATGCCAAAGATTATGTGGAGGTACTTGAACACACTCAAACATTCGGTCTTCAGTTGAGGACTTAACATATTTAAAGTGGTTTTCTTCCATGCACAATATATATAAAAGAAAAAATAATATATATAATAATATATATATATGTATATACTGGCCAACTGACCCAGTGCATTGTGATTGGCTGAACACCACAAGCACTCCACTCGTCAGAAATGTAACGCCCCTTTCCATAATCGTGCGCTTCATCTTTCAAATGAAATGTAAAGACAGTTAATAATGTCCTTAGTTTTACCATCAGTTCAAGCTCGAAAGTGGAACAGAGTAGTGTGACAGACACAGTGATGAAGCTCGTATGTGTTTGCAGTACACAAACCAGGACGGTTAAGACAGATGACTCCACTGTGTGACCGTCTCTCTCTTTCTCTATTTCTTTCTCTCTCTCACACATACACACGCTCACACACAACACGCAAAATAGCAAATACTTAAACTAATAACAAAACATACCAACAGTAGCTGATTCAGAAGCACCAGATTGTCGTAGCAAATCAGAATGACCTCCTCTCCTAGGTTCACGAAACGGTCGTTCCTAAAATGCGTTGCTGTTCTGTTGTAAGTAAAGTATTCTATAGTCTTTGTTGTAAGTAATCTTTCCTAAATGCATCTACTTTCGGAAGGCCAAATAAAGTGCTTTTGCTTTCGCCTAGAAACACACAGCATCTCCCTGACATGGCTGCTTCAACACTAACTATAGTAACTGAAACCACGCCTTCTTTCTTTGCGTGTATATTTGGCCGGCATTACGCAAATATTTTCACATAGTGATGTTGACATGTGGGGGCGTGTTTGAATGAGCCGTTTTAGGGGGGGTGGCAGAGTCTTATCTTTTTTTATAAAGAATATCTCTTTGGATCTGACACTTTAGTCTTTGCAACTTTACAGATCTTCTTCATGCACCAAGAGCTTGTAACACTCCAAAGAGAAAGGAAACATTTAAATTGCATCTAATGACCACTTTAAGAGAAAGCGTTCAACTTTATAATCTGTATTCTGGAGGATTTCTGAAGATCATGTAACACTGAAAACTTTAGCAATGGCTGCTGAATATTCAGCTCCTGCCATCAAAGAAATAAATGACATTGAAACGTATATTACATTTGATTACATTTGTTTTAAATTGTAAAAAATTTTCATAATATTACTCTTTTACTGTATTTTTTGATAAGCAAAATAGGCTTCTTTCAAAAACATTTAGAATTTAAAATATATGAGTTCGGAGCACTATGATGTGCACAGCTGGCAAGGAATTTTGATATATATCTTACAAAATTTAAGCCATGATAATACCATGCCTACTGTTTAAATGAAATATGGAAATAAGTTTGTTCACCAGTTTGCCTGAATATAAAGTTCTATGTTCTCATTTACGACTATTACAACAACTATTTATAACCATGCATTCAGTTTGGTCTGTCATATGTAATGTGTATTTTGACATTACACTTTCTTTTTCGATTTGCTTGTAATTACCCTCTGAGTGCACAGCCGTGCAGTCATGTTTATCCTGGATTAGAGAGACCTGTTTTCCTTTCAGTTTTTGCCAGAGTGGGAGCTTTAGGTTAGTGTGTGTGTGTGTTTGTGAGTGTGTATGAGTGTGTGCATGCATGTGTGAGCTGCTCCAGGTTTCCTGTGGGAACGCTGGTATTCCAGGCGGCTGAATCATGCAGCCAGGTTTATGTGGCTCAGCACTGGGGCAGATTTCGGGAAATCGGACCAAAGCTGTGAGCGTGTGTATATTTGTGAGAGTCGTGCATGTGTGTAGAGATTAAGTAGAGCGTTGCGGTTCACTACAGGAACAGTCCATGTATTCTACTCCATGTATTTTACCTCCAGGCAAACTACAAAAATTTAAAAATCCTCTGTCAGACTCCTAGGATTACATTTTTCCAGACAGACAGTACTTCAATCATCTTTTGTTCACAATGTTGATCTCCGCTCTGCACCTCTCGAAGGCCTCAAATCCATGATTCTTCCACACGCTATTTGAGTCTGTCTGAAATCTTCAGTGAGAGATATGTTTGACAGCATGAGTTTGTTGCAATAGACATACTTTTGAACATGTCAGCAACTATTACTGTTTTAACTTGTATATATTTTTATCTCCAAATCAGACGTGTGTGTACACAACTGTTCAAAGGTTTGACAGTAAAGACATTTATAATGTTCGAAAAGATTTCTATTTCCCTGAAAAATGTGTAGCACTGTTTCCACAAAAATATAAGCAGCACAGCTGTTTTCAACATTGATAATAATAAGAAAAGTTATTACGCACCAAATCAGCATATTAAAATTATTTCTTGAGGATCATGTGACACTGAAAGCTGAAGTAATAGCTGCTAAAAAATTCAGCTTTGGCATGACATAAATAAATTACATTTTGAAATATATTCAAATGGAGAACAGTTATTTAAAATTGTAATATTTCAAAATATTACTGTTTTTACTGTGTTTTTGATCAAATAAATGCAGCCATGGTGAGCAAAAAAGACTTGACGGCCCAAACCTTTTAAATGGTATTTTATCTCAGATCAGGGCTTTTGCTATGCATGTCTGTGTGCCCGAGTGTATGCTTTTTAGTATACGTGTACAGATAAGACCAACAGTGGATGTTTGTGTAAACTCTTGAACCCGCGCACAGTTTTAATTGGTCCGCTGCTTGTATGACTTAATAAGCCGATTGAAACTTGAAGCTTTATAGTTTTATGGAATTCAGACTTTCAGGCCTCCACTAAAAACATACATAAAATCAGGGCGCAAATGAAGTGAAGTTCAAAGATTCCTGTGAAAACACACAGGCTGAGCTGAAAGCGCGAAACTCTCAAAGGAGTCTTAGTTTGCTGATGTTTTTGTTATTTTTTAGATGATTTCACCTTAGATCGCTTTGTTTCTCCAGCAACAAAATGATTTTGTCCTCGTTCTCACCTCACACATCCATCCTCACCGCCAACCAGTTGTGTACTAAAGAGAGCTTGAAGCTGAATCATGCTGGTCTTTATGAGAACCCGATGGCCAGTCAAATCTCTCATTAGCTCGGTGACCAACTGTACCTGCAATGGCCCATTACTCAGAGAGAGTCTTATTTCATGGCCGTAGTGCTTTGTGAGAAGACTGCATAGGATTTTCCAAAAAGATTGTTTTCAGAGGAGACTAGGAAACCAGCTGGAAATTTTCAACCAATAGGATATTCACATTTTAGAACACACACACACACTTTGGGCTTTTATGGTGAAAAATTATTCTTTTTGTACTGTACAAACTGTAAAATCTATCCCCTACCCCTAAACCTGAGGAAAACATTTCAAAATAATATATGTATAATTTAGTGATAATTTAATTTATAAGCTGTTTTTCTCATGGGGACCAAAAAATATGTACATTTAGTCCCTACGATTTAGGGTTTATCTAGACCAACACACACACAAACATGTTAGCAAATGTAGGGACCCTTTAAATTGACAAAAGTGACAGTAAAGACATTTATAATATTATTTTTACATTTCTATTTCACATAACAACTATTTTTAATTGTCTATACATTAAAAAAAAAACTGAAAAATATGTATGCATCAGGATGAAACCTTAAAATGTATTAAAATACAAAAGTTTTTATTATTATTATTATTGTAATATTTCACTGTAATACCATGCAGCCTTTTTGAGAATAAGACAGTTGCAGACTTAAAACTTTAAAAGCTTTTAACAATATTTTGGTATTATAATGAATACAAATAATTATAGCATTTAAAAAAAATTTCTTATACCTAACATTTTGTCATGTCCCTAAGGCACTTCACTTAGTTTGTTATTTGAAAACGATTCACAAAATATGCAGTGGCTATAGCTTTGGGAAGTATTTATTTGTATTCCTTTCTTACAAAACTGCTAAATATTTTATATTAAAAAAAGTCACTTCGAAGTCATGTCCCAACTCAACCCTCACACTAACCATTCTACGCCCATAATAAATTACTCTCCATCCATATGAGACATAATTTACCAGAAATGACGTCATTCAGGTCTCTTTAATAGTGGTGCAGTATATGGTTAGTTGGATCATACTTTTTATTCATATTTTTAGGCAAATTACAGTCACTGTCAAGCTTAACAACTCAACCCCATCACGTAAAATTAAGATGGAAAATTATTATTTTTCAACATTTTATTTTAATCCTTAAGCATCTACAATGTACTTATTTTATTGCAGCTATATATGGACTTACTCTCCTACTCTACTCAATGAGCACTGGCCATTTTGTGTGTAAAACATGCTAACTGTTAGTGTAGTCTATATATTAATAGTAACAAAACCGAAATCCCATAGCAGATCAAAAGCACATAGTCTGTGCTAGTTAGGTATGTTCTGTGATAGGCAGCGGGTGTTGTAGGGGATTGTAGCAATTGGTGCTCTGAGGGCTATTTGGTATAAAGTGGCTGGTTTTGTGTTTGTGTGGTGTTTTTTGGGGGGTGGCGGGTGGTAGGAGGTGGAGACCTTAAACTTCAGTGGCCAGCATCCAGCAGAATAAATAAACACAGCTGCAAGCTGAGACCACCTTAATGTATGTGTGTGTGTGTGTGTGTGTGTGTGCGCGCGCATTCATTCTCTCATTTCATGAGGGAGAACTTGGACTACAAGCTTTAAAACCTGCTAACACACAGATACACACACGTACACACCCACAATATGTAAGGTGATCTGGGGAAAGAGCTGATTTTAAGGTTGATTTAGCTGAGCATTTAACACAGGGCATTCCTGAACTTGTGTAAAGCTCTCTGTGGGGAGACGGGGTCATACGTGTTTGTGAGCGACTATTAGACTCCTCGACGTGTGTGAGATGATGACGATGATGATGAATATGGGTTTATTCCATCGTGAGACATGCATGTGTGTGTTTGTGCGTGTGTGTGTGTGTGTGTGTGGCAGCTGGCTGTCTGTGTGATTGACATGGCTGAGATCTTCCCCGCTGTGTTGAGGATGAAAGCAGATGGTCTCATTTCGTTCTTTCCCTTTTTTTCACTCCTCTCTTCACATGCCCTCTGTAACCAGAATCCTCAACTTTCAGCCTCTCACCGAGCTGAAGATATGAGAGAGAGGGAGAGGAGAGATAAGGAAAGGAGGAAAAGAATTATTGAGTGGAGGAGAATTTTAGAAAGTGGATGAAAGCGATGAATTTTATCACATTGTTCTGTTATCATGCCTGTGTTTTGGCAGTGCAGGACAGAAAATAAACATGGCGATACCGCCTCAGCGGGTTAAGAAGCTCTTCTGTTGCTCATATGCATTCAGACTACCAGGGTGTTTTTATCTTTGTGGCTTTATACCGAAACCGATTGAGCTGATTATGGAAGCAGCATTTTTAGGCCTCTTAGGCCCGTTCCTGACTCGAAGGCTGTTGGAAAGTTCAGATTCTTAAACATGATTCCTCCAAAAATACTCCATTTTGGTCAAATTCTGAGGTGGCATCACATTTAAGGGCAGGAATCAACAGGGGGGATATTATATCATGAGTATGACGCCACAAAAAAAATGTTTAGTGTGTAGTTATTCAAAGCTGTTACCAATTCTTAAATTTAGAATGGCATTTTTTTTTTTTAAACAAAAGACAAGTTCAGTTAAAAAAATAAATCATTGCGGTAAGGTATTTTTATTTTTGTAAAAAAATATATATATTTTATATTATCCAAGGCTTTATTTATTTAATCAAAAATACCTTTTAATTTGTTTTAATATGTAATTTATTCCTGTGATGCCAAAGCTGAATTTTCAGCATCATTACCCTTCAGTGTCACATGATCATTCAAAAATCATTCTAATATGACGATTTGGCGCTCCGGGAACGTTTCTTCTGCTGTTTGTACGGTTTAATGTTTGTGGAAACCATAATACGTTATTTTTCGGGTTCATTTGAATATAAAGTTTAACAGAACAGCATTTATTTGAAAAAAAAAAAAAATCTTGTAACAATTATAAATGTATTTGCTCTCACTTTTGATCAGTTTAATGCGTCTTCTGAATAAAAGTATTAAATCTTTCAAAATAAATAAATAAAATCCTCATGACCATAGACTTTTGAATGCTTGTGTGTATATACTAACGATATGTAAAATCGAAGTGAAATTTAAAATGCAGTCTACATGTTTGTTTATCGTTGTTTATCTATTTCACAATTAGCTTAGCAACATGCTAACGTCAGAATTCTAAGTCTAGTCTCCTGTGCGGAGTGCTATTTTTGTACTATCCTTCTGCCTATGTAGAGCGTTCCGAATTGGTAATTTCTGAGGTTCCATTACAGTTAGAATGTTGCCTACGTAGGCGGCGGGCAGAAAGACAGCCCACTAGGTTTTGGAACAAAACTTGTGTGTCTCTTTCTTCCTTTGCACACACGCACCGTTTCTTTTTGAATTAATGGCTCTAGGGACGGATCCAGTCTAATGGTCTGCGGTCTGTTCATTCTCTGGAATAGATATGAAGACTCACCACGTCCATAACGCCGCTGTAATATCAAGCTCCCTCAGCTAACGTCTGTTTTCTCTTAGTGTGGAGTCACACCCACATGCTCTTGATCCCAGACCTGGCTGACCCCTCCGTCACCTCTCACCTTGTCTTTTCTCACTGAGTTACAGACCTCCTATGTCGCTCCTTTTTCTGTCCATTTCATTTTTCTCTTGCGTAGTCAGCAGCCAAAGTCTGTCATTACAGTGGAGACACTCACACACACATGCATATTTATTCACACTCCATCATTCAGTGGAGTCGCATATTTCCCCTGACAGCTTCTATAATAAGCGTCCGAGTTTTTGTCTTTTGCAACATCGAGACCAAATAAGTAAATCTAACCCTCTGTTGACTCACCGCAGAAAGTAACGAGGGGTGTGTGTGTGTGTGTGTGTGTGTGTTGTGCCATTCATGACTGTGTACCACGGTTTGCAACAGCCCACATTTTCCCACTTTCCTCCATGTTAGCACACCAGTTTTCCATACGGCCGGGTTTTACAGTGACACGACGTTACCGCAACGTTAATCCTCACCAAAAAAAAGCAGTGTTTAAGTTTGTGTGTGTTTGATTTGTGTTTGCCGTTAAACAAAGATACACAGTTTTCACTATAAAGACTGATTTTAATAATAATACACACTGCTGTGACTATAGTTAAAGGGATATTTCACCCAAAAATGAAAATTCTGTCATCGTTTCAAACCTGTATGACCCTCTTTTTTTCTGTGGAACACAAAAGAATATGTTTTTTTCAACTATTATGGTGGGTTTGTTTGTTTTTTTAGTGCGTGTGTCTATACAATAAGTGAGAGTTTGGTCTAATGTTGTTTTGGAGACCATTGACTTTCTTTGTAGAAACAGAAACCCAAAGTCATAGAGGTTTGGCATCATATGATGGTGAGTAATGATGACAAAATTTTCATTTTAGTGTGAACTATCATTTCAAGTCTGCACATGAGTTTTACAATAAATTTTGATTTCTTCCTATTTATAAAGTCAGACCTTTGTGGGTTTTGTTGTCCATGACTAGCATGTTCATACTGTGTTCCTGTCAAGGGAATTAGACTATAAAATGACAAAAAAGTGACATGAAACATGTATAAATAAATCAGATTGAGTCCCACAGCAGTGCAGGTGTGAGTGTGTGTTTGTGTGTGTGAGACTCGAGACTCAAGACAGACCTTGTTTGTCCATTAGAGCGTGAGAGGAAGTCCAGACCGCACTGTTTGAAGTGATGCAAAGTTCTAGTGTGTAAATGTATGTGTGTGTGTGTGTGTTTGTGTGTGTGTGTGTTTGTGAGTTATATTAACTTACTGGAAATGAAAATATCCATGACATCTGTCATGTTATTCCACTCATAAATAATTCATATTTGCTCTCTCTCTCTCTTTCTGACTCTCTTTCTTTCTGATTCTCTTTTTTTGCTTGTCTTCGGTTTTGTCCTGTAAAGCTAACCGATGTTTCAGTATCTGTCACAGCTGTTGATTTATTTATCCAGAGTCATACGTACGCACACTTTTTTTATTTCTATCACAAATTATTAATAAGCAGGAAAGACCATATATGCTGTACATTATTGGATGGAAAACTGTAAGTGCACAAAGGCCCTTTGCTTTTGTAATGTTGGGGTTTGCCAGTAAAAACACCAGTTGTTAGGGCAGCATAAGTCACATGGACACACATACACTTAAAGATACTCTTGCTGAGTTTTGCTTTAAAAAGACTGGGGGAACAAGTGAAACAGAAGAGAGATTCTGTGTGTGTGAGAGTTTGTGGTCAAGAGAAAGAGACCGTTTGCCAAATGGCATCTGTAAGCAGAGAAAAGTGTACAACTGTAACACATCATTTCGGAAACAGAGGAGAAGGAATATAGTGTGTGTGTGTGTGTGTGTGTGTGTGTGCTCTTGTTTTTGTGATATATCAGGACACAACTCTGTATAATGCCATGGGTATGACACCGGTATTACAAGGAGAGGGTGACTTATGAGGACATAACCCATGTCCCCATTTTTCAAAACGCTTATAAATCATACAGAATTAGTTTTTTTGAGAAAGTTAAAATGCACAAAGTTTCCTGTGGGTTAGGGTTTGGTGTAGGGTTGGTGAAGGGCGATAGAATATACAGTTTGTACAGTATAAAAACCATTACACCTATGGGATGTCCCCACTTTTCACAAAAACAAACGTGTGTGTGTGTGTGTGTGTGTACTGAGCTTTTGACCTGTCTTGTCTGTCTGTTGAGAATAGAAGATAAATGTACTATATATAATATAAACAGGCATGAACAGGCACCAGATACTACATAATACTTTTTGAAATTAGTATGTGAAGTACTATTTATTAATACTACTTTCTTTGTAGACCGTGATATCTTCTACCGCTCAAATGTTTGGTGTCAGTAAAAGACTTTTCTTTTAAAGAAATTAATATTTTAGGTTTAAGACTAAAGACGTTTATAATGTTGCAGTTTTTTTTTCTTTCAAACAAATCCTGTCCTTTTGAACTTTTAAACAGTATCCAGAAAAATGGACATTTACACAGAAATATTAAGCAGCATTGAAAATAATTTTGCAAAAATTATTGCGCATCAAATCATCTTATTAGGATTATGTGCCACTGAAGACTGGAATGGCTATTAATAATTCAGCTTTGCTGCCACTTCAATAAATTAAATATTAAAATAGAAAACAGTAATTTTAAGTAGTAAAAATATTTCACAACATTACCTTTTATTGCCGCCTTGATGATGCATATGTTAAAAAAATATTTTCTTTTGCTTTTGACCAGGAATGTCAAACTCAGTTCCTGGAGGGCTGGAGTTTAGATTCAACCTTAATTAAACTCACCTGATCCAACTGATCAAGTCCTTCAGGCTTATTAGAGAACTACATGGTCTGTGTGTTGGAGCAGGGTTGGAGCTAAACTCTGCTGGACTCCAGTCCTCCACTGTTTTAGATTGTCTACAAATGTTAAATCTTCAAATAAAATGTAAAGGTTACCACTGCATCTGTCTGAAAAAATAAATGCAGTGGTTCATTTATAGTTATTTTCAAAGCATTTAATGTACTCCAATTATACAAGAACTTCGATATTGCTTAATTAATTAAGTAAATTCTTGCTAGAAACTAACCAAAATTAAAAATAATTTTTTTATAATCTCTGCACAGGACATTATAAACACTTGCTGTTGTTCCCAAACAAAAGGAAATAAATGGGTATCGGTATCTGCATCGGTTATCAGCCAAAACAAGTTGAAAATGATCGGCACATCGGATATCTGCAAAAACTAATATTGTGCATCCCTATATAATATATGTCATATTATATTTATTTATCCCTTTATTAATTTCTATATTATATTATATATTATATTATATTATATTATATTATATTATCAAAATAAAACATTAAAAACATTTGTGTGTGTGTGTGTGGGTGTGTGTGTGTGTGTTGTCCAGAGCTAAGTGCATGTTTGTAATATCTATAATCTGGCGAACAAATGTAGAATGTAATAAATCTGTAGTAGCTCCTGCCGATCAGCCCACACTCACCAAAACAGGAGAGCTCAGCTTTCTCCTTTGAGAGTGTGTGTGTGTGTGTGTGTGCCGTCCACATTTACACAGTCTGCTGTTGGGTCATCAGTCAGCTGTGGTAATCTTTGTGATGACAGGCGCTGGTTTTAGCGAAGAATAGAGTTTCCATAGCAATACGTGACCACGTTAGCTATTTATCCAAAAGTCTGATGGTGTGACGGACACAGACAGACATGTCATGTAGGAAGAGGGAGATTTGTGGAGCCTTGGCATGCTGTGTGTATTTGCGTTTTTGTGTGTGTGTGTGTGTGTAAATGTGTTTGTGCACAAATGTATTTATACATGTGGGTAATATCTTGCTCTGCTATATGTCTGTCAGTGTGCCCGCCTCAAATTCAAAAGCATCCTTTCGGTGATCACAGGTTAATGTAACATGGCCAGCCTTTGAGTGCCCGTTTGTGTATGTAACGAGGTGATAAGTGACTTAATGAGTTTTCTTACCTTCTCACCCGCTGTATCTAATGGAGCATCTCACACACTTAACTGGCATGTTTTAAAATGATGCGTTCAGGATCCTGTCATCTTTCATCACCTTTGTGTTCACTAAGAGATTGTTAGGAGTTTGTTGCACGTCCGGCTTTCAGTAGTCCTAGTGGAGTTGCTTGGGAAGTGAACACGATAGCCTTACTCTATGTGCGTACACACAAACACACTTTCACACACATATGTCCTTATCCGACCCCATCTGACCTGGCCGATCCAGTCACCTCTTCATCTGGTTCTGCTTTGGCCCTCCCTTAGGACCAAGAAATAGTTCAAGAGCCGTGTGTTTCCCTGGGGCCACATTTCACAGGTGCACCACTGTTTGTCTCTTGCCCTTTACATTCATCTTAAATAATAGAAACAACAAATACGGCTTTACCCAGAGAAACAGGACCAGCTCTGAGCTCCACACAGGTTCCTGAACCTCCATGTTCAATCATGCATAAATGCTCAAACTTCTATACATCTGTCTGTCTGAATATATGTTTCTCGGTCTATCTGTCTCTCTGTCCTTTGGCTTATCTGTCTTGTTTGTTTGTCTGTCTTCCTATCTATTTATATGTTTATTTGTCTGTCTGTCTGTTTATCTATCTCTCTGTCCGTTGGTCTGATCCATCCCTCTGTCTGTCTGATCCATCCCTCTGTCTGTCTGTCTATTTATCTGTCTGTCTTTCTATATCTCTCATGTTGTCGATCCGTCTGTCTATGTCTTTCTCTCTATTTATTTGTCTGTCTAGCTATTTAATTTCTATCTGTTTAGCTATCTAATTTCATACATTCTGATTTTTATTATTATTATTCACCAGTCCACATGTGCACACACACACACACAGACACTGAATGAAAAACAGTTGCTCTGGTTATAATACACAGTAGTTTGAAGGGTCTGGTTGGGCCAGTGAAACTAAAGCACTTTTTCATGTCATGTTTAAACATCTTAATGACACTGCAGTCTGCCATGCACCCCCCGCATTAATCATCTCTGCACTTACGTTACACACTCATGCAGTATCCAGATGTGCGTGCTGATGCGTTTGACTGGATAATAGGCTTGGAGGGACTGTTTAATGGTCAAAGTTGCTGCTTTAGGGTTTAGGGGTTAAAGGTCAAACACTGCTCTGCCCATTAAACCTGAACAGTGGGTGTGGGGGCATGGGTATGCACTTTAGTGGGTGGCAGGATCATTGATTGCTTGTAAATTCATCCACAGAGCAGATTAAAGAATCTGAACTAAAGAATAACCTAACTTATTATGCAATTCAGCACTTTAAGGTTTGTAGCTTTACAGTCAACCACACTCTGAATGTTTCTCACATAATCTTTACCATATTGATTTAACGTCATATCAAATTATATTTGAATAGCCAAAAAAATAGGTTCATGTGAAATGGATGCACTCACACACATTCATAATCGGGACATTATCAGCTATGACATGAGAGAAATAGAATGTTGTTTTTCTGTGGGTTTGTTGGGATGTTTACTAATATATTCCTCTTCTGGATGAAGATAACATAGTTATTGAATCACTATTTGACAGGAGTGTTGACAAACCAATACACTTCATTATTGTGTAAAAGTGTGTGTGATGGAGAGAGGGAGTGAGAGAATGCTAACATTTGTGTAAATGGCTTGAATGGTTCCTCTGTTTAAATCTTAGGAAATCTGTAGAGACTGGCTGCTTGACTGAGTGAGTGCTTCCTGTCTGTACAGGAAGTGCTGGCTTTTAGGAGGAGGAGAGGTCATTTAGAACAAGAGTGTGAGTGTTTGTGTGAATGTGTTATCTAGATATCTATGTGTGTGTGTGTGTGTGTGTGTGTGTATGGGCTGTAGGGGGAAGTAGAGAAAGCTGTGCCACATTTCACTTAAGTTGTTCTCTTGGCAAGGAGGAGGAAGAGGTAAAACTTGCATACCTAATTATAGTTCAGGATGTCTGCTCTCAACTGAAATGAGAAAAAAGCTTATAACATAGAGCCATAGAAATTCATAGACTGACCCTTGTCAGGGGTAAGCAGTGTCTTGTCAGGGGATAAATATGAAGATACATTTTTACCCCACAGCTACCATTTTGGAGGAAAATTATTTGAAATCATCTTTAAATGATTTCTAAATTTTCAACATGATATATATTTTAGACCTGGATACATTTGCATTGACATTATTTTTACTTGCCGTGTAGAATATTTACTTTGTAAATCAGAATCAGAATCAGAATCAGAATGAGCTTTATTGCCAGGTATGTTTACACATACGAGGAATTTGTTTTCGTGACAGAAGCTCCGCAGTACAACAGAATGACAGCGACAGAACATAAAACACATAATAAAAGAATAAAAAATACAAATAAGTAGATAGTGAATAACAATATACAAATGACAATTGTAGGCAGGTATATTACAAAATGAAGTTATGTATGTACATATATATTGTGTGCAAAATTTAAGTGTATACTAAGTATGTGTGTTAGATAAATAAAGTGTGTGTGTATATAAATATAAAGTGTAGTGTGTCCGCCGTTATTATAAGCTGTTCATAAGATGGATTGCCTGAGGGAAGAAACTGGTCCTGTGTCTGGTCGTTCTAGTGCTCAGTGCTCTGTAGCGTCGACCAGATGGCAACAGTTCAAAGAGGGAATGTGCAGGATGTGAGGGGTCCAGAGTGATTTTGAAAGCCCTTTTTCTCACTCTGGATAAGTACAGTTCTTGAATAGAAGGGAGAGTTGAACCGATGATTCGCTCAGCAGTCCGGACTACCCTCTGTAGTCTTCTGAGGTCAGATTTAGAAGCTGAGCTGAACCAGACAGTTACTGAAGTGCAGAGGATGGATTCAATGATGGTGGAGTAGAACTGTTTCAGCAGCTCCTGTGGCAGGTTAAACTTCCTCAGCTGGCGAAGGAAGTACAACCTCTGCTGGGCCTTTTTCACAATGGAGTCAATGTGAATGTCCCACTTCAGGTCCTGAGAGATGGTGGTTCCCAGGAACCTGAATGACTCCACTGCAGTCACAGTGCTGTTCATGATGGTGAGTGGGGGGAGTGCAGGGGGGTTTCTCCTGAAGTCCACGATCATCTCCACTGTTTTGAGGGTGTTAAGCTCCAGGTTGTTGAGACTGCACCAGACAGCCAGCTCTTTTACCTCCTGTCTGTAAGCAGACTCGTCACCGTCCTGAATGAGGTCGATGAGTGTGGTGTCGTCTGCAAACTTCAGGAGCTTGACAGAGGGGTCCTTAGATGTGCAATCATTAGTGTACAGGGAGAAGAGCAGTGGGGAGAGAACGCAGCCCTGGGGAGCTCCGGTGCTGATTGTACGGGTGCTGGATGTGTATTTTCCCAGCCTCACTAGCTGCTGCCTGTCTGTCAGGAAGCTGTTGATCCACTGACAGACTGAGGTGGGCACGGAGAGCTGATTTAGTTTGGGCAGGAGGAGGTTTGGGATGATCGTGTTGAAGGCCGAGCTGAAGTCCACAAACAGGATCCTCACATAAGTCCCCGGTCTGTCTAGGTGTTGCAGAACATAATGCAGTCCAATGTTTACTGCATCGTCCACAGACCTGTTTGCTCTGTAGGCAAACTGAAGAGGATCCAGCAAGTGTCCAGTGATGTCCTTCAGGTGGACCAGAACCAGTTTTTCAAATGACTTCATGACTACAGACGTTAGAGCCACAGGCCTGTAGTCATTTAGTCCTGTAATTTTGGGTTTCTTAGGGATGGGGATGATGGTGGAACGTTTGAGGCATGAAGGGACTTCGCACAGCTCCAGCGATCTGTTGAAGATCTGTGTGAAGATGGGGGCCAGCTGGTCAGCACAGGATTTCAGACAGGCTGGTGTAACACAATCTGGGCCTGGTGCTTTTTTTTTTTTTTTTTTTTGTAGTTTTATCAATCACAATTAATTAATTACTTAATTGTCAATAATGCAAATATACAATCTGGGCTTTTTTAATGCCAAAAATCCATGTTTTGTAGATGTATTGCTTCTGAGCTTCATGTTTGTTATCATTATCATTATAAGTTTCTCCGCAACGGCTCTGTTCATTATGTCCTATGGACCTTTTTTTTTGTTCAGTGTTTAATCAAAAAGTAATTTATTTCAGGCTACATAGCCAAACACAATCAAAATCTGATCACACAAAGCATGTGGGGTGTGCAGGAAGCCTGAACACTCCACACACACACACACACACACACACATGCACAGCTGGGTTTTGTTATAATCTTTACAGTAGCTGATTCTAACTCTGTTATTAGAAATGTGTTGTACTGCTGCCGTAGCTCTAAATTTATTTAGTACAGGTGTTGAAGAATCACACACACCATCACGCTCGTGATCTATAGCTTCTACGATGCATACAGTCTGGTATTTCTCCCCTTCCCTCGACACACACACAGTCTGATTACTCACTCACACACACTTCCCTACAGGTTGAACATATCCACAGTCTGTCTCGCTGAAATTGCAACATATGATTCTGATTTCAGGGCCTTCAAATTCAATATGAAAAAAATGTATTTCATTATAACTTCATATATTTCTATCTGAAGTCTGAAGTGTTTTTGTGAACACATGTATATACCTGTACGTTCGTGAGGTTGGATGTTTCATTGAATGTGTTCTCACAAGGTGAGTAGAGAGTGGTGGGAGGGTGGAGGGGTGGGTGGATGTGTGTGTGTGTGTGTGTGTGATGTTGGTAGATATGGTATTTTCCTTTCTGTGTCCAGATTGTTGTGATGAAGGTTTTTCTAGGCAGGAATGCCGTTTAAATGGCTCCGTAATATCAGAATATTTTGGCAACAGACTTTCAGCGCTATGACCAAACTTCCTCTCTTGAGGAATTTGAATGCTTATTTGGCATTAACAACTATTTTCAGATCATTCTTAAATCAGAGTTTCAGACCAAAGCTGAAAGTTTCATGTGGTCTGGTCTTTTTTTTGGCAGCCTTTTTAAATAAAAATGTGTCTTGTGGTATTACCTGTTGACTTTAGAAATGTTTTCAATGAAAGATACAATCTGTTCTTTTACATTGCGAACATAAAAAAACAAAATGCATATTGAATTATTTCATACACGAGCTTCTGAGATACACATCCACATATGCACACATAGGGAATATAGAATAACTGAATCCCAGCTTTCCATGATCAACAGTGATCTAAAAGTGGAAAGTTACATTTTACCCAGCATTCCTGACACACAACCTCATAGTTCACATACATTCACAATCATCCACAAAATCTCCATCACAATTTTATTATTATTATTATTATCTTATTTCTTTTCCATTTGAGAAGTATACTTTTTCACATACAATAAAGGATCCATATTTTCCATCTTTTCATGCCTTATTTTATTTTGAAGCACATGATATTTTTTAATTATGGGTTCTGAATGACAAAATGAATATTAGCCCTCCTTTTAGTTTTTGTCCATTTTGTTTAAATGGTTAGATGCCATCAAACGCACACAAATGTTTCATTAATGCCTGTCATCATTTTTGAAAATACTTTTTAAAAACGCTAAATCTGACAAAATTAATGAATTCGAATGAAATATGTTCCTTGTGGCGCACAAACACACATGCACTAAGCCGTTACGTTCACATAAACACACCACCCATTTCCCCGATGACTCACTTTCACTCTTAAACACTTTTTAATACACACATGACGATCTCAGGGGTGGTCTGAGGGACCCTGGGAGTTGTCAGCATATTTTATAAAAACACCACCAGAAAAGAGCGCTTTCTTACAGTTTGTTTGGTTTCTTTTTAGCTCTCCGATTTCATTGGAGTCTGCAGGAGTCCAGAGGAACAGCCATACTTGTGCGCGCACACCTTATTGTAGTTGCGCTGTTTTTTTCCCAGGCTAATAAGGTTTTAATTAGGTTTTAAGCTGTATATTTGAAATAGACTGACAAGAGGTTAAACCATCCCAGATCGGGTGTCTAACCCCACCCATCCTCCTCAAATGAAATCAGATCTAGTATAGAACCGCTGCAGATATTAAAGCTGAATTAAACAAACAGGTATCCGAGGTTCAGGCAGTGCTGATCTTTAACAGTTATCAAAACAGCACATTCTGTACATTCCTCCACCGCTGCCAGCACCTCGGGCCAAGTGCAAAACACCGACGAGGCTTTTGTCCTCTCTTCCTTATTCTTCAGACAAAGAATTTGACAGTTTATTGGTCGGTGATTGTGTTTTGGCCTCTTTCATGAGTGGGTTTCAAACATTGGGCAGGAACTGGCTTCTTCTCTACCTGAATTAAAACCTGAAACCAACACTTTTTATTTCCTTTAGAGGGCTTCCTTTGTGTTGTGAATATCATTGCTAATCTGTAGATTAGAGATTCGGACTTGTGGATGTCTGCCGATGTTTGTTTAAGCCTGATTGTTGGTAAAGTGAGATGATAACACTGTCTGTACGTGAATGTTTAGATAAACCGTTGAATTGTGCCTTTTAAAAGGATTACAGAGTTTAATGTCCGCACGATCACCGCCGTGCATTCATTTAACCTGATATAGACACGTGCCAGCTTGCAAATTCACCGATTCGTTACACAAACTCCTACATAATCAGCATAATATCATCAGATGGTTCGGATTGGATCTAGTGTCACTGATAGCACTAGAGGAGGAATTTTAACATGTAAGACAAAAACTACAAAAATGTAAGGAAAATGTGCATATAGATGATGCATTACAAACATTTCTTTAATGTGTTTTTGTTTATTTTTTTCGTCAATGAAAGCTATGTCTATGTAAGCTATGGAAGCGATATTAAAACAAACCTATCAATCAACTGAATGATTATAGCATATCAGCAGCTGGTAACTCTTTCTATAAAGCATGCATTATGAAGATATTCATGATGCGTTGGTAATTCTGTGCTTGTAAATAATTGCACCCGCCATTGTAATGCATTATTCTGCTTAAATAATTTGGTTTATCCTTTTTCAATTAGTTGAAAAAAATAGTTACATTTTTTGGTTAGATTACCATTAATGAGGCCGACAACCTGAATTTTAAGACCTACTGTAATGCACAGATCTAATATAATGTTACACATCAGATTTTTTTCCCCAATAGTTAACCGAATGTTCACTTAACAAATTATGTTTGTGTGAATACTCACTAAGTCAGATATTCTGAAATACTGTAATTCTGGGATCGTGTGCTGTCTGAAAGAGAGTTTTTGTGTGTTCAGCACGATCGTTTGGTTTACATCAGCAAGGGTTTGAACCTCATATTTCACTGGTACAGACTCATGCCATCAAGAATTTGCTATGAATATTCACAAAGCTGGAATGCTGTGCTTTACAACTACACCAAACTTGTGCTGAGTCGTCACTAAGTGAGACTAAACAGAACAATTTTTTTTTTCTGTAGCCTGTGCGCATTCTGACTCGTTTTACCAGCACAGGCCACATGTTGTATCATAACAGTGGTTACAAATATTATATATATATATATATATATATATATATATATATATATATATATATATATATATATATATATATATATATATATATATATATATATATATATATATGCTTTAGCTTTATAGAAAAAATACATAGCTTTCTGATTAGATGTGCAAAAAAAACTCTAAAATTTAATCTGGCAGTAATTGTCTTCAAATTTGATGAAGGTAGTCAACTTGCATTTAATGAGTGATTACATTTTTTAAATTTTGAACAGTTTCTTTGAGAAGAGGTTTCTCCAATTTTCCATTTAAAGTGACTTCAAGAAATGTTTAAAGAAATCTTTCTCATTAATTGACTTGTTGGTTAGTGGACAACTAGTTGACCATACTGACATATCCGTAATTCTGGCTTGATTTTTTTGTCCTAACCTTCACTGTTTTGAGATATTTTCCTGATTCATAGCAGATTTCAAATCAAATCTTTTGCTTTGCTGCTTTATTAAATGCACTTTTGCAGAGACCTTTATGCTATAGGACTGATTTTTCTGCATCTCAGCCCGAGTGAAGCCTGATCCTTCTGTCTATCTTTGTGACGGTTTTAAGAAAAGAACCGATACACATTCACACACCTCTCTTTGTTCATTGTACTCCAGGCTTTAAAAACTCACCTGGGGAAAGCATCAGCAGTAAGATTCGCCAATACGACATGCCTCCACAAATACTACTGTCACCACACTGTCTCACACACATTCTCTCACACAAAGTATGCATTGGGCAGAAGTCTTGGCCTCATAAATGTTCATTCTATCTGTCTTGCACACACATACAAATACATTTAAAAGCTTCTTAATGTGTGAGAAGATTCCCGACAGTGTTACAGCTTGACCTTTCACTTTTATATGACCACACAAAATGAAACCACCTGTGAAACAGACAGCAGAAGAATAGAGAGAGGACGTTTGTGTGTGTGTTACGACGCATCTGTGTTTATTGCGAACATTTATAGAAGGCAGTGTTGAACTCTTCTGTTTTCCCATTTGAAGAATTTCTGTGGTCATAGAAGTTGTGTGCACTGCTAATGGATGTGTATGGGAGTGTGTGTCCCTGCTCACACACCTGTTCCTCATTTTCCAATTTGTAACCAATCTGCTCTCAACGAGGGGCTAAACGGCCCTGATAACCATCTTGACTGCTCTCTCTTTCTCTCTCTCTCTCTTACACACACACACACACACACACACACACACACACACACACACATTTCACTGTCTGGATGCATATGAGTTCTAGTCAATAAACTGCATCTGTAACCGTTTTTTATCTTTCATCAGATTAAATTATAGTTTCTTCCTGTCTCTACTGGTCAGTCATTTTCATGATCGATATAACAATCTACAGTTTGGCTCTTCAGCCTCAATCATAGTGAAAAGTGTACCACTCAAATCTACTATTGGACAGTGATTCCCAGCGTGCCTCTTGGGATATACTTAAAATGTTTTTTTGTTTTTTAAATAATGTATAAAATTGTAAATTGCTAAAAAACAAACAAAAAAATCATACAATAATATGTATATTAATTAAAAAGTAAAGTTATTTGAAAAGCTGTCAAATATAAAATAAAATTGGTAATGTTCGATATAAAACAATGTTAACAATTATAAAAAAATTATAATAATCTAAAATTAGTAATTTTTAACAATGACATTTTTGGTAATAAAATATTAATTATTAATTTAAAAGAAGATATTTGAAGGGATGTCAAATATAAAATAATGTATAAAATAATGTTTAATAAAAATACTGTAATGAAAAAAAAAAAAAAAATATATATATATATATATATATATATATATATATATATATATATATATATAATAATATATAAGTATTATTAAGTATTAAGTTAGATTTAAAGGAACACATTTCTCGGGTCTTGTTAGTCATCCATGTATATTTTTATCCAACTTTTGTGATGGAAACGCTGCTTTATCCATTAATTGTATTCATTAATTTTTTTAATTCATGAATATTTGGATGGAAGGGGGGTGGACAAATAACTTTTTTTGGAGCAATGTCACTTTAGTAGATGTTCTAATCAAACAGTTCCATCATATGCGTCAGCTCAGATGATCTGACTGGAATTATTCCATGTTTTATGACGTGTGTAATGGTGAACTCTGTGAAACAGTGTTGTATTTTTTGTGTTGCCCTGCACAAGTAACGTGAGCTGTGTGGAAAAGTCAACTTAAAATAACATTAATGACGTAACCAGGTGATCCACAGTCAAAAACACACTCATGGTCTCTCACACTCATTTAGTGGTCGTGCTAACTCTCTCTCTCTTTGTCTGCTCTTTCACACTCTCACTCTCTTTCTCGTTCAGTGTATGTGTATGTGAGCAAGTGTCACCATATGACAGCCTGTCTCAGCATAATTCAAACCACCTGCCTTAAACAGAGTACTTCTGTGCTCTGTACAAAAAAGACTGTGTCTGTGTGTGTGTGTGTGTTGTGGTGGATAGAGTGGAGTATTTAAACTTTCAGCAGCTCCAAAAATAAAAATAGGCTTTAAAAAACAGGCACCCTTCTACACCAATGACTCCTGGAGCTACAGAGTCTGTTCCAGGCTGTGTATATGTGTGACCTTCCCGGTGGACAGTTATGAATAGTTATATTAATACATGGCAGGATCTACCTGAAAGACTCATACAGTTCTTCTGCAAGGAATTCTTTACATGGCATAAAGTTAGAGTGTGTGGGTACTTTTTCTCTTTTTTGTGTTGCAGTCGTAAATGTGTGTTTGGTTGAACTAGATTTAGTGTTATAGAGAGAACTGCAGGTTTGTTTATTGCAGAGTAACAAACTTGAAAAAAAATTTAAATAGCCAAAAGGTTACATAATAAACGAGAGGAATTTATTATAATTGTTTTTTTTAAAGAAAGATACGTTATACTTTTTTCTTGTAAATAATAATATAAAAGTTTTACAAATACTTAACTTTTTTATTCACTTTTTAACTTTATATTGTACTTTTTATTTAGAATTTGTAACTTTTTTTTTTGTAAAGCTTCTTTACTTAACTTTGGTCTTTGGGTTTACCTTTTTTTTTACTTACACAATTATTGCTATATTATAAATATATAGTAATATATATACATTTTATACACTACCAGTCCAAAGTTTTAAAAGACATGCATCTTTGGACTAAATTTGACTTCTTGTGATCTTAAAATTAGTTGATCTATATTTCAAATAATTGTTTTTTTACTACATAATTCCCATACTTCAATTACTGCTAGATCATAATTTCAATGACTTTTTCCTTTTTTTTTTCTAAACTTGGAAAAACTGTAAATTCGTCTGAGAATTGTGATTGGATGCATACAGTCATATGACTAGTGATTGCACAAGATATATGACATCATTTGAAATGATTTGAATATTTCAGGATATTTCATTCAAAAGCGCCTGCAGGGAAATATAGTCACACCCGCCCAGACGTATAAAAACAAAAGAGCCATTGAAGCAGAGAAGAGGATGTCATCACAGTTAATCCTTTGTTTTCTCCTTCACCTTCTTTTAAACTCACCTCTCTCTCATCCAAGTTTATGTTTGCTTGCATGGACGGATGGCAGGAGGAACACTGACACAGATTCAAAACAAACTAACGTACATGTCATTTTTGGAATGCCTTGATCCACTAGAGAAGGAAACTTCCCTTGAGCTGCTCCACCTCTGTGACCCATTCGCTGAGCTTTAAAGTGATCAGTTAAACAGATGTATGCGTGTGTTTACCAATCCATGCACAGGTCCTGAATCAGAGGATAATTATTGTTAGGTCAGTGTTGTAGGGAAGTGACCGAAGTCCTGGCGCTGGACTGAAGAAGCCTGTATGACCTTTTTTTCTTCTTTGAAACACACAAAAAGATGATGTTTGGACCTCATAGACTCAAGAGGATCTGATATGGGCTAGCAAGCTATAGGAGCTCTAGGAGTATGATATTGCGGGACAATAGTACATATAATGAGGTACCGGACTGTGTGTATTGATTTTTTTTTTTATTATACACAAAGCTTGTAAAGTTGTTGCCTAAATATCCAGAGAGCCTCAGCATCCAGACCCCTCTCATAATGCCAGGAGAGAGTGTGTGTGAACAGGACAGAAGGAGAAGGGAGTTGAGCTGCAGGCCTCTCAGCTGTCTCTCACAGCGCTAATGATCCTTGGAGAGACGCGTGAGGGAGGAATGGAGAGAAAAGGATGGAAAGCAAGGGATGTTAAGACAGATACAGTACGAGCCGGGTTTCATTTCAGAATATATTTCCTGTTACACTGGCTCTAAACCACCTCAAGTTCTTGATAACAAATCCAGAAAGTTGCTGAATAATAATGGCCGGTAAAGCAAACCAAACACAATGGAGAAGGCTTCCAGAATTAATCTGTTACAGTGCTACACTTTGACATCAATGTGTATGATGGTGAGAAAGAGAGAGAAAAAAATCCAAGAATGCTGTTTGCCGAGACTAAAATAAGATCAGAGAATGTTGCAGACCATTTCCTCTGTTTCATGCTATGTCTGTCCCTCTTGTTTTCTCTTCAGTCTTTCTCTCTGGCACACAGACACAGTCACCTCTATTACATGTTGGTTTCATCACTAAGAAGCTGTATTGGTGAAGATAGAAAGCTTTGTCTTGACCTTTGACCTTTCTAGATTGTGACATTTCTCTTACTAGCCTCATGGTTTCATCATGGTCATTATAACATATTTTGTGTGTGTGTGTGTGTGTGTGTGTGTGTGTACTCCAGAATTAGCACTCACATAGCACCAACTGCTAGTAAACTCTTTGTATAAATAAAATGACTTGCCAGTTAGCTGGTCATTTTATCAGGAATTGCAATATTAAATAGTTAATGTCAAACTGTAAGAAGTCTGACCCCAGCTTGATGTCATTGACTCGCGTCTTCTAAAGATAACATCTGTCATGACTAACAACGTTTACCTCAGGGGGAAATGTACTGTCAGACATTCATCTTCTCCAGAACTCTGTGACGACACACATGCGGAATATCCCTCTACAGAAACATGAGGAACAACATCGCAATGTGTTGTCTTCATGTTTTTGTGACAGACGCTGAAAGCTGGGAATGACACAGTGACTTGAGCGGTTTGTCACTAGTATGTTTAATAAATCAGTTGTCATTGGGACAAAATATTTATTCTTAATTTAAAAAATGTAAACACTGAAGAAAAAGTATTTACTAAAACCACAACATTTCTACGTTAGACATTTTTGGACCGACTTGTCTGCAGTGATTCAGCTCTGTGAGGGGTGTTCATGTTTTGCTCTTAATAAAATAATGCAAAAAATCAGTTTATTGGTCGGGAAAAAATATATATATTTATGGTGGATAAATGTTCTCATTTATACCTAAAAAAATTTGATACCTGCTAGTGTGTGTTGAGGGAATTTTTACATATCAGACTAGACCACAGTCTTTATCCTTCGCAGTGGGTGTTTAGTGGTTTGTGATGTAGAACAGTCATTTTTATTTAACCTACAGATGTTTAAAATACAGTCTGATTGCTTAGACTTTGTGCTGTGATCAAATCCAATGCTGTGTGAGTTCCTTCAGTGTTACGTTTTATGGTCTGCCGGTCTGTCTGTTATCTCGTTTGAGAGGGTTTTTTTTAAGTGAGTGCAGCAGGAGTGAAATATGAATGAGTTGGGGCGGCCAAGTGCGGCGCTCCCACTGCAGCATATAAAACGTGCTGATGGGGTCTTTATCCCTCCATCAAGCTGAAGGGAAGAAAAGAGCACAGTCCTGTCAACGTAATGGGGCGATTCTCCGGCCAACTGGCTCAACGCTAAAACCCTGGAGTCAGAAAATGTGTGTGTGAAAGAGAGAGAGAGAGGGAGTGAGCTAAAGCCAGAGAGAAAAAGACAAAAGAGTATCACCCATTGACCTCTTGGCAAGCATTCTTGTTTTAAGTATCTCACCATTTATTTCTCCAAAAGCACTCTCTCTTTCATCTAAATCACTATTTAGATAGAGTCTGTGCGTTTGTCTCGTTGTGTAGTGGTTGTATGGACTTGGGAACTCTGTGCTTTATTCCCAGAATTGGCTTCCCATGAGGCCTAGTGCTGACGTCGGGACGGGGACGGCCATGGCCATGTGTATTTGTGTGTTGGGGTGTGTGTGTAAGTTTGTAACCACATAAAAGCACATCCTACTCGGCGCAGATGTGTCTGCGTTGAATCTGTGTCGTGTGTGTGTGTGAATGTGGGGGAGTATTTGCTACTTGATCTCAAATGTGAACCTGTGAAAATAGTCCTATATGAGGCCTTCATATCGTTTGCATCTTGATATGGTGTCATCAATCTCTTAATGACATCATGTGCCTCAACTGAAATGGGTTGTGCTTTATAATAATGAGAGTGATTTTGTTGTTTCTGTTTGTTTTAGGCGATGTGGCTGATGTTGCAGCAGAAGGAGCCTATCGATTTTGTCATATCGACGGGGGAGGTGCACAGCGTCCGGGAGTTCGTGGAGAAGGCCTTCAAACATGTGGGAAAAACCATTGTGTAAGAGCACGTGCACACACACACACACACACATCTAACTCAGATCAAGCCCATCTGGTTAATCTGGCACATCTGGAGTTGTTTCGCCAACTGGCTGTACAAGACCGCAAAACAAGACGCAAACACACCATAAATATTGTAAATATGTAACACGTATGCTGACAGATGAAGGAATGTGTTCAAAGCTCTTGTTCTCGCATTTAGGTGGGAGGGGAAGAATGAGGAGGAGGTGGGCCGATGTCAGGAGACGGGAGTGATTCACGTTAAGGTGGATCCGAAGTACTACCGGCCAACTGAAGTGGTAAGCCACTACAAGACTGTGTTTGTAGCTTCCTGAAACAAATAGCAGGAGATCAGAACATTCAAGGTGCCCTTAGAAGGTGAAAGATTATAAAATATCATACATATAGTAAGTGTTGACATCTACTAGAAATGTGGAGGGAATATGTTTTTCTTGTTTATTCTGTGGCATCATCAGACAGCTATTTGTTTCAGTATTGTTCATTG
The DNA here is from genome assembly GCF_003368295.1 of Carassius auratus. Lineage (NCBI taxonomy): Eukaryota > Metazoa > Chordata > Actinopteri > Cypriniformes > Cyprinidae > Carassius > Carassius auratus. The sequence goes on along the minus strand of NC_039287.1, from coordinate 9,118,663 downwards.
TGACTTGTACATTAAAAAAATCAACAGCATTGAAATCTGTGGAGAGGATTAGAGGGAATTCCCACTGGACACATTATTTCTTTCACAAACAGCTAGACATTGCAGAACATTCTTAAAAATGTGTCACTTAACATACAATTCCCCAGATGTGTTTGCCAGTTATGCTACATTTTTTATACACTGCCATTAAAAAGTTTGGGGTCAGTTAAAATAATGCTTTTATTCAGCAAGGATGCATAAAACAGTGAAAAGGTGCATCATACTGTAATTTCCCCAAATATATTAAGCAGCAAAACAACATTGATAATAATGAGAAATGTTACTTGAGCACCAAATCAGCAATGATTTCTAAAGGATTGTGTGTCACTGAAGACTAGAATAGATTACATTTCAAAATGTATTAAAATAGAGAAGTTATTTTAAATTGTAATAAGATTTCACAATGTTACTGTTTTGAATTTTTGTTTTAATAATTGCAAACTTGGTGAGTTTAAGACAACATCGTACTGACCCCAAACCTTTAGACAGCAACAATTAAAAAAAAAAAAAATTCTGTGAAGTACTCAAGTAGACAAAACATGCGTCCTTAAGACCTTAACTGACAAGTAGATGTCAGTTTGTGTATGTGTGTGTTGGGTGGTCATTCAGGAATGAGAAAGGGCACTAAATTTGTAAAGAAAACACACACAAAATGATTGTTGGCAGACCAGAAATGCATGTTTGCGGTGTATAGATCAGTTTCCAAGGAACTTTTTCTGTGGGAAGAAAAACATATATAAAGGTAGGATAGAAAGATGTGTGAGTCTATGCAGTCTGAAGATGAGTGACATCAGAGGATCAAGAAGAATCATTGCAGAAAGACAGAAATCTCTTACTCTGGTATAAAACTATTCATTGTTTTTGGTATCAGGTTTTGATGACCTCAAAATGCTGTTACATAATATCAGCCCAAGATACTTAAAGAGACTCTGAAAGGCAAAAACCGAGCAGGCCATCCATCAACACAGAAGCCAAATGGGAATTTGACCCTTAACCTCGGTGATAGAAAGTAAATCACTGCATTTCCTCAGGAGGCTGGAGTGTCAGTACAGGACGCAGGTCACTTACAAGGATGAATGAGAGCGAGTGTGTGTATTTGCGATAGATTTACAAATGCGTTGTCCACAGGCTACATGTGAACATGTTTCAAATCTGTTGGATGAAGCCTGTAATTAATCAAATCACTTATTCTGGCAGAAACAGAATAGAACAAAATAATAATCTCATTGGTCCTCTCTGCCAGTACACACACTTTCTTCGCCTGAAGGGGTAACTGGATGAATTACACACCTATTAATAGGAAATCAGTGGGTTGAAAATGCAAAAGACCCTCTGCAATCGTCACATGAACTGCTGTTTTTTTGAGCCATCATAATTTATTTTAATTCGCACTACACTTGCATCATTTATGAAAGCATAATTACTTACAGATAAAAATCTTCTGGCTTAAAGATCCCACGTTAATGCTAAAAATAACTGACACACCCAAAACTGCTGTTAGATGAATGGCTCTATGCATTATTATCATTCCCAAAATCAACATGTGAAGCCTCTGAGGGATGGCTATCGTGCCAGACGTAACTTGTGGTTAGATGTGCGTAAATCATGAGCGAATGATGAAACTCAAATCGGTCATCTTTATTTGCATAACCTTTAGAGATCTGTGCGTATGGGAAGATTTCATCTGTAGCTTTCCTGCAAATACAACCTGTATCTGGCTTTCACTGGATGTGTTCTTTCAGTCGACACACACTCGCTCACATTCCTTCAGGAGGTATGCGTAGCTTTAGCTTCACAATGAGAAAAGCAGGTAATGCGCTTGGCCTTGTCTGTCCATCACACGCCATCTACTCAGACAAAGAAACCATGTGTGCGTGTTGAAATAATACGCTAACTTGCTTTTAAGGCCTGAAATACCACGATTTAAATGAAGCTTGAAATATTAGAGGGAATTTCTGTAACTTTTTTTATGATTTCCAGCAGGAGAGCACTGTAAAGTAAACAGTGTCCATTCTTTTATTTCTCTCTCGCTTATTTTTATTTTCCCATTCACACATGCAGAAGGACGCAGCGGATTGGGTGCAATAATGAACACATCAAAACCAAGCTCTCTGCTTTTTGGCTGATTGAGAGGGTTTAATAGTGAAGGCTCAAACTGATGAATGTGGCCCCCATACGGCCGCTGAAGACCGCTGCGTGAACCCTGCGGTCTCCGCTCTGCCTTTCGGCAAATATGATTTTGCACATCCATTTCATTCTTTCGGATGCTGATTTAAACAATTTTATGAGGCACTTTGGGGAAGGAGGACCAAAGTTAGCCAAAGGCTTTTTTTATTTTCCAGACAGTCCCCAGGAAACCCTCATGTTTTTTCTTTCTTTTCATTTTTCATTTTGAAAGAGAGAGAGAGAGAGAGAAAGGAGTACGAGAGAGGGCATAATGAAAGCGAAAAGCTTTGATTTATGCAACGAATTCCACAAACGGCGAGTTTGCAGCAGTCACTCGGTTTAGTAACTCTGGCCTTTTATGAATGTCTTGCCCAGCTGAATTTATGTGCACATCTCAAAGTTTTTGGTTTTTGGTTAACTGTAGTGTGGTTATTTTGTTACATGCCGAAATTTCAGCTGACTTAATTGGTTTTTAATTGCATTTTTACAAGGTTTGAGAATGCCTTATTGTGTTAAGTGGTGGCATATGCAGCAAGGATTATTGAAAATAAGCAGAAAAATGTGTATGAATGGTTTCAGGATGCGTCTGCCAGGAATATAAATGCAATGTACAGTAAGTAAGTGTAAGTGTGAGCATGCATGCTGATGATAGACAAAGCACACACGCTGCACTGCCTGCAGTTCACCATGTGTGTATTTCATCAAATCAACTCTGCGACCCTGAGGAATTGCCACAACATGATGGAATTATGTGTATTATCAGAGATTAGGACTATATGGTAGATATGTCAGCATGTTTCCTCCAGCAACTCAAAGACATCAAAAATTACACGCATCTCTGTTTGAGACCGTTCTTCTTTTATGGCACATTGTGTATTTTTAGTGGTAAATGCATGTTTTCTTGATATTTAATATTCTACATTGAAATGAAAGAAGATACTTTTTGATTACAGAAGATACTTTTTGACATTATAACTGGCACATGTGCATTATTATGATGTATAGGGTGTGCTGTTTGTACGTAATATGTAAGCGCATGCATGTTTTTTGGTTTCTTCTGGAAAGAAAGATGGCTTTGACCTTTCGCTCCGAGGATCAGGATGGGGTGATCTTATCTGCTCTGTGGCAGAGGTCAGGAGCGAGATAAAAAGCATCCTGTAGTGAGCAGCACACACACACACACATGGAGGCCCTCAGTTTGTGAATGCAGGAGTCTGTCTTATCTGACCCATGTTGAGCGTCATAGTACCAGCATGCAAAACACAGCTGCATCATCACTTACCTGCAGCTTTGCTTTTAATTTGAATGCAAGATCCATTTTATTTTTAGGCTAAAGCTTAGCGGCCAACTGACCTGCATGCTTTTTGTGTGTTTTTAGATTTATTTGCTTGTTGAAGGCAGGTCCCCCGCATTAAGCAGAGCTTAAGCCTCGGTTGTCTGTCGTGATGCTTTATGGGTAGTGCAGTCTTTAGGGTTTTCTGGGTATTATAGTTGCTGTGGTTGAGAGGCTGGCTTTTTGTGACAGCTTTACGGTGATATGCAGTGTAATAGGTCAGAGTTGTTAAAGTTGAGTGTGAATGATGTTGTAAAGAGTCTGGCTGGTTGCCAGGTAGAGCTCAAACCTGCAATAAAGCCACGCTCTTACCATTCAGCTTTTCCTCACGATGACCGTTTATACATCCACATTTATTTCCATCATACTTTACAGTAGAGCTTAACTCACTTTCATAATGTTACATGGCACTTTTTACCTAGCGCCCTGAGACTTTTTTTTTCATGGTTCTACTCTGTCCCGCACTCCGTTCTTGTCGAGGCATCAGGGAGAGAGAGCGAGAACAGAACTAAAAAAATAAAGAGGGAGAGAGGGGTGTACGTTCTCCCCTGGCCTACTCTCTGGTATTTCCTGAAGGACTTTGACTGAGCGGAACCACCCTGGGCCCCACAGAGGGGAAAGAAAGAGAAAGAGTTTTTAAAAAGAATGAGAGTTGAGAATATAACATGTAAAAACCAAGCCAAGTGTAAAGATCCCAAGTAAACAGGTGAATTTTTTTATAAATTAAATGTTTACGGAAGAAAGAAAATCCCTTTTGAGCAAAAGCAGTAGAGAATGTGAAGATTAAATCACTAGATGTCTATTAAACTAAAAGGTTGCAACATTAAAGCGTGCAGTAAAAAATTAAGCTCATTTGACAGCATTTTTGGTCTAATGTTAAACAATTCTGTATGTTCCTTGTTTTCTAAAAAAAAAAAAAAAAAAACATCAAGATTGCAGCGAGACATTTACAAAGAGGGTGAACCAGGCCAATTTTGGAGGATTTAAAAGTAGAAATGTAATGCTTTAGAATTTTATAGTCAAATGAATTTTTATGTTAATTCTCATGTATTATATGAACTCTAAATATGTTTAAACGATGTTTAACATTGTAAGTTTTCATGGAAATTAAGTTAAATTAAGTAAAATTGTTTGATTTTTCACACTTAAGGTAAAATTACATTTTAAAACACACTTACCCCTAGTTTCACAGACAAGGCTTAAGCCTAGTCCTAGACTAAAATCTAAGTCTGAGCTGATTATTTGAACTTGTATTGAAACCTGGAATATTTCTTTCAACTAGGTCAAAACCAGAAACTAAGTAAGTTACTTAAAGTAAAATTACCAGTCCACTATTTAGCAATAAGTAAACAAGCATATTAATTTAGAGAGATCAAAAAAATACTGTGCTGTAGTAGATCTTCCCAGCAGGTGTCTTGGACTGTGTGTAAATGTGTGTTAATTTGTGTACCAGTGTTTGTTTGTGTCATGTGTCATAATTACCTCATGGGGGTGTGTGTGTGCATGTTCCCACTTTCACGGCTGTGTGTAATGGGAGAGGAGAGGTTAATTGTGGGCTGCCCTCTGTAAATGGCATGTCCCGGGCTCGTTATCTTGATTGAGTAATTAACTCTGGCTCTCGCACTCTTACTCACATTGTCAGACTGCTGAACTCCTGACACCTCGCATTCCTCCCTCCCTCTCCCTCGCACTTTCTCCTCTCTTGCTCTTTAACTTTCACACTGCTCGTGTCTCTGAGCTTTCAATTTATCATCATTTTCCTTTCTCTCCAAGTCATTCCTGTCTCCGTCCTCTCTCTCCTCCTCTTCTCTCACTCTCGATCACTCCAGACAAGGCTGTTTTTTTATCACACACATGGGTTAGAAATGTGAAGGAGCTCATGATTCTAATTCTAGTAGTGTTAAAGTGATAGTTCACTCAAAAATGAAAATTCTGTCTTTTGCTCACCCTCATGTTGTTCCAAAAGTGTGTGAATTTCTTTCCTCTGTGGAACACATTAAGTTTAAAATATCCTTTTTTTTCCCTTACAATGAAAGTCACCGAAATCCAAAGTTGTTTCGGAGCCCACTGACTTTCGCTGTATGGACAAAAACAGTCAAAATGTATATTTTTTTTTGTGTTCAGCAACAGAGCAAAAGTGGAAGTCAATAGGGATGGGCGATACCACATATTTTGTTTGCAATACGATACCAATACTTTTAATGGCCAGTATCGTCTATATCGATATGGATACGATACTTCTAAACTGAACTTTTAGATTATGGAATTTATTTAATTTTTATGAGTACAATGGGTAATAATACCTACTTAACTTCATATTTGAAATGCATTTTAAAATTCAATATGCCTTAATTGCAACTTATTAGGTTATATTTTTGTTTACACATGGTTTAAATGTGTTTACTGTAGTGGTAACCAAGGAAATCACTTGTGTTCACTTTACCATGGTTCATTGTCATAAGGGGCTTCCAATAATAGGCTGTTGCATGCATAAAATGCAACCTTTTTTATTCTGAGAGTGATTTATATTAACAATACAGAAAAGAACATGAGCAATATGAACTTTTAACATTCAGATTTAAATAAATGTACTCCACAAACTAGGGTACAATTTTCAATAGGTTTATTATGAAATAACTCAAACATATAGCCTATGTTTTTTCTGCATTGTTTCTGGGCTGCCTTTTCTAAAAACATAAATGCTTTCTTATTATAGGCTATTCTTGGGAAACGCAGCTCTATTTAAATGTACTGTCAGAAGTAAGTGAACGCTTTCTGTAACTGATTGATTCTGCCTTGCAACATTTGCGTGTGTTCAGATGAACAGGACAATCCCTTCCACACAATTATTTATAGGTTTTTCATCCAATTTAAGGCATATTGTAGGCATTATTTTCTGCTTAATAAACGAAATCACTGGTAAATAAAAACACCTTATACTTCAGGATTGATTCGCCCATCTCTAGAAGTGAGATTTATTATTTTTAAAAAACGGCAACTTGCCTTACCTGAACTTTACCTTAAAAAAATAGGGTTTTTTGAACAAATTGAACTTAAAAATGTATATTTCAGTAACTGAAATAATGTTAGTATACCAACCTACTGAAGTACTAAAATCTTTATAATGCAATGGCAACCTCCAAATACACTGGTGGTAAAAAACAAACAAAAAAAAACCCTATAGAGTCAAATATATATGCATACATATGTACGTGTGTATGTATATGCATATCTATATGTGTGTATATTTATATTTATATAAGGTGCACATAATGTAATACACAAAAAACATAATATGTAACAAAATTCTATTTAAAAAAAAAATCTGATATTAAAGATAGTTATTTCAGTGATAGACCATCAAATGTGTGTGTCACACAGGAAACCTGAAAAACTGTCAATTTAATTGTATTTTATGGTCCCGTGAGATTTATTATTATTTTTAATGTAAATAAGGAAAGTATCTGTTACCAGTTAACAGGTTTTTACCATAGCAGTTTTGCAATTTTTATCGTAAAAATCATGATTGTATTTTTTACAGTGTAGTTCTCTTATCTGCCCCCAACCACACTGAAAGCACATTAAAAGGAGGTGAGATGAAGTTTGAAAAGGCATCTGGGTCATTTGAATGAGGTGAATCATGTTCTCGCTGGCAGGACTCTTGTACGCTCTTGTACTGCTTGAGAAGATACAGCTCTCTGAGGCTTGTAAACACGCAAACACACTGCCAATACCACATGTAAGCACACACAGATCCTCAGTAATAAACACACCGTTGATTATGTGTTACTCATACAGATGCTTGCATGTTGCGATCTTGTCGTTCAGGTCTGGCTTTTAACACATTGACACTTTAGCTTGTATAGATTCCGATGGACTTTTGCACTCAGGCTTTTGATGTCGCGCTTTAGTTTTTCTGCTCTGTGATTGGCTGTTGTTTGAAAAGGGAAATCATTAGAGTCTTTGATCCCTCCTAAACATCCTGCATCAAACAACACAACTCTCACACACACAAAACTGCACGGCACAGACTGAAGTCTGTCGAACAGCCGTGGATTCTAGTTGTGTTTCAGCATGTACTTTCGAGGGATTCATCTCGCTCTTGTGTCTCTCGTGTTCCCGTGCATTGAAAGTGTCACACACTTGGGGTTAGTGTCTCTTTGCTGGAGAGGGTTTACATGATCATCTAAATATTTATTAAACACTTGAAACAAGAATCTGAGATAGAGACATTCTCCTTTGTGTTGAATCAGATTTTTTTGCATTGTACTCTTGCCACTTTTTATAGTTGAAAACTGAAAAGTTTTACAGCAGTCTTTTTTTTTCAGGATTTTTGGAATTTTTGCATTTATTTCAAATAGGAAAAAAGTCTTTACTGTCACTTTTGATCAATTTAACGTATATAAAATAATTCCTTTAAAATATCGTGCTGACCACAAACTTTTTTTTACTTTGTATATATGTATGTGTATGTGTGTATAAAAAGATATATCATTTATAAAAAATAAAACTACAAAACTAATTCATAACATATACACAGAAAATAGGATAATGTTTTATTTATCTGTAGAGATCTTGATAAAATGGAATCTAGATTTAAGTAAAATAATACATTGTGAAAGCAGTAATGACTGATTCGGACATGTTTATGAACAATACAAACCCAAATCTCCAGGGATTTGCTCATCAAAGGAAGTTAGACACCCACTTTGGTCAATCTGGTCATATTGCTTTAGTGGATTTGACCTTTGACTCCACTGTCCTACAATAGTGCACAAGAGCGTTGCTGTGTGTGCGTGCTTGAAACAGTTTGATAGAGCTTGCTGTTTTTTTTCCTGATGCTGAAACATGCATGCATGCAGAGTCATTTTAAAATCTCAAATGTCATGTGTAGCCACGCTGTAAGTTAACAAAAGTTGCTTGATGTTTGTGAAGGTCTGTCTCTCTAAGAGTCCTGAATTCCTTTACGTTAAGTGCTCGGTCACACACAATAAAAATGTACCCAGATGATGACTATCGCTTTTATTTATTGTTCATTTCCATTTTATTTACCATTTATGCAGGTGCGGCTTCTGTTTTAAACCCTGCTGCATGTAGATATGCTCTTTAAACAAGCAAAAACACCCAGTGTTTGAAACTAAAATCTGCTTGTGAACTTCCACTGTGCCTTCGATATGTCTTGACTTGCTGACTTTCTATTTAATAGCAACAGCTGTTGCATACAACGCATGATTCACATGCACATGCTATGCTTCAGTTTCATCGAATTAATACCGTTTTAGTTCAAACACTTTGTAAACTTACACTGTCAGGACACAGTTCCGTAGTTGTTTGCATGTGAAGACTTGGATGGGTGACAAAAGCAGCTGATGTTAATTTAGCTTTCAGAAAAGTGAAGACTAATTATGATTAATATGCCGCATTAATACGTATCTTGATTATGATGGTTGCATGCGGTTTCATATGTTGATGAATGAATGCTATTTCGCTAATTAGTCTTTTAAAATATGGTTATGTCATTTAAATGATTTAATTGGAGCTAAAATGGAACCATGAGTTTGTGAATGTAACTTCTCAGGGTTCAGCATAAAAATATGGGCTTTTGGAACAAGAGCTCTCATTTGTCAAAGCACAGAAGTGCTGTTGTGAGAGTGTGTGTTTGGCTCCTTGTGTAATCAGATCAGCAGCAAAAGGACACCCTCAAAGCCTTTACTGCCACCCTGAGAAGCACCTTTAAGTGTGTGTGTGTGTGTGTGTGTGTGTGTGTGTGTGTGTGTGTGTGTGTGTGTGTGTGTGTGTGTGTGTGTGTGTGTGTTGCCGTCCTGGCAGGAGAACAGAAGGGGTTAGACCACAAGAGTCACACAATCCATCATACTCTGGCACTGAGAGGGGGCTGGAAAAGAGGGGGTGCTGAATGGATGGCCTGCCTCGGCCCTCACCTTCCCCCAGAGACACGGAGCTTGACACCTGTGTGTGTGGTGCTGCCGATTGTGTGTGGGAGTGTGTGAGAGGGAAGAAGAGTGTGTGTGGGGGTGTACAGATTGGGAGGTCCAGTTAATAAAGAAGGACTAAACCACCCCTTAGCCTTTTTTTTTTTTTTTCTCATCGTTGTTTTTCCCTGTCTCACTCTCTTTTTGTCTTTCTCCAGGACTTCCTACAGGGAGACAGTTCCAAAGCCTTTAAGATCCTGGGCTGGAAACCACGTGTGACATTCGAGGTTAGTGTTCCTGTATAAAAAATCAAAGAGGTTCACTTTCTGTGCACTCGAGATTGAGAAATAATGTATGTGTGTATTCCAACAGGAGCTTGTTAAAGAAATGGTGGACGAGGACATCAAGCTCATGCGGAACAACCCGAATGCCTGAGCCCACACGCCTTCATCTCCATGCATGCCAAAGAGGCGGTTGTCGTGTTTGTGTGTGTGTGTGATCACTGGAAGAAGCATTCAGCTGCATTTTGTTTTCTCTCCTGCTTCAGCTTTCTGATCTCAGTTTCACTGTGTTTTTTTAGGGTGCCCTGTGTTGCCTTTCTCTGTTACTGTCATATTTAAGGTTATATGTATGGATTTTTAGTTTGTGTTGTCTAAATGATTTGTATCCATTTTTATAAAGTGTTTTTTATTCATAATCATGAAAACAAAATATTTGTAAATAAGGGAGTAAAGGGTTTTTAGAGCTTTTTTAAGGTGCTTGCTGTTTAATTCATGTCATTGTAGTTTAAGGAATCACATTAATCTGGTGGAACATAAAAAAATTTGTTTCCTGATTAATTAAAATGCAAATGCAAAATATGACATTTTATAAATTAGTTGTGTGCAAATTCTTAGTCATTTGAATATGTTTGTGGATCTCAACCTTTTTGACTCCAAAGTCCACAACTGTGCAACACAATATATTTTGTGTGGTGCTGGTAATTATTAAAGAACTGCTTGTTTTCAAATTTGTATTAAAATATTATGAAATAATAGCCTATATGAAAGAATTGATGAAAATTATTAACCACAAATAATATTGTACTTACATAGGTTTCCATGCGTAGTCCATGAATATGTAAGTTAACGTGTTTTATTTTAATTTTTAAGCCATTCCTTCTGGCCTCCTGGCTGAAAACCGCCGATTTGCATTCAAAAAGGTTAGGTTCTAGGAGTAGATTTGTATTTTAAAACCCTTTTATTTAGGATGTTAACAGTAATGTATATACCAGTAGCTATATATATTTCCTATAATTTAACCTAGGCTATTATATTAACAACACTTGAGATAGCAAAAGTATACAATTTTAGATAATATTGTTGATTACAGCTTACATGGTTACAATAAGTAAACATAATTTTGAATAAAGTTTTAAATCTCTCTAGTCTCAGAAGTTAAATGTACAGTGAAATGCGTCTCAAAGCGGCTCGTGCCAGCTTTCGCGGGTTGCCTGGCGGTCATCGAGCCCCTCGCGCCGAACACAACCGCTCTCTTGTATTCAGAGGGAAACGGGCGTCCACGAGGCCCTGAAGAAGTCCTTCATTCCAGATGCTCGAGAACGGCCCACCGCGCGCAGCGGAGGGAGCAGTAACTCGGCCTTGTAAAGCAGCTCATGTTTAATCACCTCTGACGTCGGGCGCAGCTGGGCCACTGAACCCTGACAGTGAAGACATTTAGTTGTGTGCGAAAATCCTCTGGCGTGTTTATTTGTAATGGCGACTCGGTTGTCCTCATCAAAGTAACAACAGATTCAAGAGACCTCTGTCAGCGTAAGTTTCCTCAAGCGAGGAGAGAAAGAGACCCGGTAAAGTCTCTGTAAAACGACCCAAGAGGCCACGGATAGCCTATTCTAGTCTATTCGAAGAGCCAAATATAGGTAATTTGACACCGACGTCAAAAGAAAGTGGGATCTTTGAGGCCCTCATAAGACAGGCAATAGTGGGGGCGTGTGTTTGTGTTGTTGAGACGGCATCTGTATTGTTGCCATTTAAGCGCCTTAAACAGCGCACCAATGTGAGCGGGCCTGATTGGAACCAGACGGTGCCTCGCCAGTCCGCGAGCGTAAAAAGCACCTTTCCACTGGCGTGGGTCACGAGCTCTATCACGTACAGGTGCACAGGCCGCTAGCAGCCACTAACTACATTAGCCTATATATCCCGGCGAATTTATTTTCTACGCTTGAGCGGGGAAATTTCCGGTATTCTGCTGATGTTCCCGTAAAAGCAGCAGGAAACGTGAAATTCAATTGGACCGACAAATTAAAGCATCATTAAAAAAAAGTAAAAGACGCGGAAAAACCCTAATGTTGGTTAAGTCGCATAATTTAATTTAGCTAATGTTCTTTTATATTTTCGGTTTGGAAATGTCAGTAATTTCAAAAGATTCTTAATAAAAAAAAAAATGCACTGAACTCAAATTACCCTCTCTGCGACAACTGGTTTGCTCACTGCTTCCAAAACTCATATAGCTATATAAAGTATAAAGTGTAGCCTATTAGCGGGTTTTAATAATGAAATATTATTTTTTATAGAATTTTAACAAATTTAATAATTAAACTAGGCCTATTTCTGAAATTGATAGCAATATGGAGAAATGTAGCAGGCTAGTGTATTCTGTCATTAATTTATCTTCTCTCTGATCATTTCTATCAGTCATGTAGTATAACTGTAACTGTAAAATAGCCTATTAGCTATACGTTTATAATGCTATTTTATTATATTTCAGTTTACTTGATTAGGTTTCACCCTTTGGCCGGCATTGTTTATTTGTTTCTGTACCTATTATATTTTGTAACAGCGATAATTATTTGCTTTGTCAGAGCATTTGGATTTCATTGATAAGTAGCCTAACTTTTACTCACATCCGTCTAACAATTTTTGCAACGCAGAAGAAAATCATTTAGTTTAAATCCACTCTGTCAAGGTAAACTTGGGTCCATTTTCGTGTGTTTATTTTTCATCGTCAAGCATATAATCCGTGATAATCCTCTCGAGCTTTCTCGCAGTACATGGTTTAGTGTTCACATTCATTTTATATGCAATTCCGTTTTGTCCGCGAGAAAAAAATTACAATAAAATTTTAAAAATTCTAATTATTATTAATGTCTAAGATTTTAACTTGTAACATTTAAAGACCTTGCCTTCGTGCGCTTCAACAAATTAGGAGTCTTGTCATACAGGCTATGCGTTAACAATTTTAGATGATCGTTAAATATTTATTTAATTTTTATAGATATACATATGTATAAAGTATTAATATATATTTTGTAATGTGGCATTAAAAGTAGTTAATATGTTGTATCAAAACAAAACAAAAAAATAGCATATATTTATTTCTTAATTGGGAGCACAGCGCTTATTCACTTGCTGGACGCGCTTATTGCTTTATTTTTGTTTAGCTCAGATTGTGAGAAATAAAGAAGAATACAACATAAATTCATTTTTATACTGTGACTTAATTACTAACATTTAGCCAATATAGTTACTACCAAAAAAAATTTTTCACATGATATGGGATTAAGAGCCGAGGTAAAGCAGGCCTAATAGTTGTTTGCCGATCAAATCATTTATTACTTTTACATTAGTGTTGAATATAAATATATAATTATATTCTAAAATGATGTCGTTTATATTTCATTGTTTTTTAGGCTGTACTGTTTTAGTTTTATTAGTATTATACCATATTTTCACACAGTAGTATAATGAACAATACAAACATTTGAACTAGCCTACAATAAACTAAAAGCACCTCACAAAAACGCACTTAAACACTATTAAAAATTAATTGGACGGACTGTCCTAAATTAACCTAATTTAAAGAGACCGCAATATGTATAAGGAAATTGTCAAATATATCACACAGGATAAAATGCATGATACAAATCTATATAAAAAAAAAAAAAAAAACTTATCAGGCGTGTTATGAGATCGGCATCTGGTTAAAACGTGCCACGTTAATACCAGAAGGCTTTCTCTGCTGTATCATATTCCCCTCGCGCGCAATTCAACCCTGAAACACGCAGCTGATCACAACAAAGACACCTTTTCACTGGCACGAGCCCCTAACATTACCTGCGCGCACCTGTAATGCATTTGCCACTTGAGCCCTTCTTACAAAGTCGTATCGCCTCGAGCTGACCTTGCAACAATACTTACAGAAACTTAACGCTGTAATGCTTATTCACGGCCTTTTTTCTCTTTCTGTCTTTTTCCATCTCTTCCTCTGTTTCTCCTTATTTGTTTCTCCTGATTTACACTTGAGGCCTATTCATTAACCGTATCTGTAAATCATGCACAAAATTAATTTCATCACAACGTTTATATAATCACAAAACACCACACCACTTACGGGGCCGCTTATGCCTATCAAATAAATACACTGCAAGTCCCTAGTGTTTCTGCTGCTGCTGATTGCAGCTTTACACATCGCTGTGCACAGCTTCCTATTTAAATATTGCTGAATATATTTCAGGACAACAAATCAAAATAAGACGATTGTCTATTTTATTTCAGTTATACTGAAATGTTAAATAACTCCTTGTTTTGTCCGTATCTCGAGTTGACAACAGGTTTTAGTCTGACAATTTACGTAGCCTATTTGTTTTACATTTACTGTTAAAAAAAAAGCAACGCAGAAACGAAGAAAACACACTGACTCACTAGTAGAATGCTTTTGTTTGGAGGTTGGCTGAATTAATCATTTGATTTATCAAGCCCGTATTTTACATGGCTGGCTCAACATGCCTGGCTTATACTGCAATTCTTTCATCTGTTTATCTCCTTTTTAATCTATTATGTGTTTACAAATGAAAACTTCTATCAAAGACAATGGTTGTCTACATTCCGCAAGGCTGCAAAAGTGCAGTTCACTCCAGTGTGCCAACAATTGGTTGTAACAGTATAAAAAGAGAACAGAGCTAAAACGGTCAACTGCCTGGCATAAATAAAACAAGACCGCAAGATATATTTCATTAACATTTAATTTTACCATACTAAAACTAGAAACATATTTAAACCTGGTAAATATTTCTCTTAAGTATTACTTGAGAAACAAATTATATAGGAGCAGGACGTTTATACCAAATTATGTTAGTAGGAGATTAAGGTAAACGGGGACAAAGCTCTGTTAAATAACGTGCTCGATTATTATTATTATATTTTTTTACGCTGACATTGTAGCATATAACATAATTTATTATTTACAGTTTGACAAGTCTTTATAATAGTAATTAATAATCATTGTTTTGTTGTGCTTCTGTTTTAAATGCATTTTTTTTGTTGTTTAAGAACAATTTAAGGGTTCCTTGCACGTGGGAAAAAAATGGAACGTGGAAAAAAATAATAATTTCCAGATGTTTTTAAAACTTTGACCCCTATCCCCACCCCCTGTCCAAGGAATGCCTTAATAAAAGCCCACCAAATATTTTAGGAGGAAAATAAGAAAATAGGCAAATATTTGCTAATAAGCTAGGCTTAAACAACGTTTAAAAAAATATTCCTTGTTTTCTGTGGCCGCTAATCAATAACAAGCTCTGACAGCTATTTAAGTAAATAATGGATTCAACAGGCATTACAAATCGATAAATCACTCGAGCGTTTAACTCCAACAAGACGACAATTTATTAAACAAATAGTAACTTTAGATATTTTCAAAAAAGTATAAGCAAAAAACGGTAACTCAGTTGTACACTCGTTACCTTTCTATACTGAATTAATTATAAATACTTAAGACATTTCCTTGCAAAGTTGGTCCTCCTGCTCTTACATGAAATAAATTAACACATTTTCTTTTCTATCTTTATAGACGAGCAGGGAGAGAATGTTTATGTGCAGCGGAATTATCTTACTTATTAACACAAACTCGCATATCAGCACGAGTTCACTGATCTAAAAGCTTCCTTAAATTACAAACACATGGCAAATAATACAAATATATATTAACAATTTTGAAATTCATGAAACGTATGGTCAGAACTTGCAGTCGTATACAAAAGCTCCGGAAGCCCGGTAGAGTGGCTGACTGGACGGGAAAGCCATTTGACAGCTATTGCTTCCGGTCACCGGAGAGCTGTTCAGAGCTATCCGCTGCGTCTCGAACATCTCGCGCACCGCGTGAAAGTTCTGCTGCTGGCCGGGATAGCTCGCGCTCAGGTGTCCCAGCTCTCCGGACTGACTGAGGTACCAGGGTGCGAGTCGGTTCTGCTGCAAATGATGGCTCTCCTGGCTCGAGCCCTGGTGGGGGTGTGAGACAGAGGAGGCGCTTGTTGTGTTTGTGTATTCCGGTAAAGTGTCATCCCCGTGGCCGCGGTCCCCTGTGTACAGGCTCGTCGCTTGCATGTTGCAGTGATAAGTGGCGGGCTGGCCGCAGGGTGGACTGTAATGGGCGGGCTGCGGGGTTGGCGAGTAGGTCAGAGACACCGATCCTGGCAGAGCAGCGCGAGAGGCCGGCAGCTCTGCCGCGTGCTGCGGGGACCCTCGAAGTCCTGTCATGATTGTATCCATAAAGGCCTGCTGTGGCGTTTGCGACTGAGGACTCCCGCTACACGCACTCCCACCGCTCCTGTCTGGACTCTCTGTTTTAGGCACTGTGCTGAGGGGTGGAGTGCTGTCATGCGGGGGCGTGCAAGCCCCGTTCTCGGTCTTTATATCCCGGAGCTTCACTGGCTGATGGATGTCTTGCTCGCACGCTTGTCCCTGGGTGTCTTTGCCCTCCCGGTCCCGCTCCTCTCGGTCCTTCAGCACGTCCTTCTTCTTGAAGCGGCGCCTCCGTCGCAAGAAGCTGCCGTTTTCAAACATGTTATATGAGTCTGGGTCTAGAGTCCAGTAGCTGCCCTTACCTGGCTTCTTATCATCTCTTGGCACCTTGACAAAACACTCATTGAGCGACAAATTATGCCGTATGCTGTTCTGCCAGCCTTGCTTATTGTCCCGATAAAATGGAAAGCGCTCCATGATAAACTGGTAGATCCCATTCAGTGTGATCTTCTTGTCGGCTGAGTTCTGGATGGCCATGGTGATGAGCGCGATGTAGCTATACGGAGGTTTCACCATGTCCTTGGGCTGCTGTGCAGGGGCGTACGGCCCATATGCGCGGGCCATGCCGCCGGGGTACTGCTCGTGCGCTGCGTGAGAGTACATGCTCATAGGCGCAGGCATTCCGGTATATCCACCTCCGGCCGCCGCTCGATAAAAGCCTTGATCTCCGGTGATATAAGGCACAACGCCTAGGGGGCTTTGGCTGGACACGGGGTAGCGCGCCTGCATCGTACCCCTCTCTCCAACGCTCTCCTGCTGCGGACGAACAGAGAAAAACAAGGTTAAAAATAGGCACACGTCTTGATTCACTTAGGGAAGAAAATTAATTCCAAAGTTCGTCACTTCCACCTTTTCCTTCAGTATCTTGTCTCAAAACTTTCATCCACAGTTTCTTCAAAAGCGGATTTCAGGTCTTCGCTGTGCAGGCGAATGAGCAGCAACTGTATTACGTGGAGAAGTCAGTGAATAGGGAAAACCTGTGAACTTCCCGCATCCGTCACTTCACAGGGACTTTTTCACCGAATTACCAATTCTGCCTTTTGGCTGAGCTCAGCGCTCCTCCCTGAACTCCTCTCGCGACCAATAAGCGCTCGAGAGCTGTTTGTAGAAAGACTGTACCCGAAGACCTTTTCCCTCTGGGTATGGGCATAGTCTACCCTTGCGTTAAGGATAAGAACGACGCAAACATATGGAAAGAGCTAGAAGTGTTGATAGAAAACGAGAAAATTCACACATCCTCAGGGTAAAGTCTACTTATAAGACGTGAAATAAATAGAATCCTTGACATCTGCTTTAGGGTATAAAATGATATATTTTGTATAAAAGTACATGGGCAAAATTAAAGACAGGAGGTAAAACAGATTTATAATATTTGTTGAGATGTCTAGTGCTTTTACAGAGTTGCATTCTGTCTGTTGAACAAGAAAGGCTCCCTGTTTTGCTTCAAGTGTCAGGATTCATTTCAATCGTTTGGCACTTATGTGCTGAAGGGGTGAAGTAAAGCGCCGTTTGTTTTTCAGAAACAAATGTTCTGCTTAGGAGCAAAGAAAAATCTGTTCTGGCCAAAAGGTGTAAATGGAGCAATGTGTCATTTTGAGTGCTAAAAGGCAAGGTGACGGGCAAATTAATTTATTTGTTGTTTAACACTTCGGGTTGTAAAGTAGACTATTTAATATTAAATTTGTTTTGTGCATTTGCACATAAAAGTTTAGTTGAGAAGATATAAAATAAATAGAAACAAAAGGGGGAAAACTAGGTACATTAGTTATTTTCTTTAGCAAAAAAAATAGATTATTAGGCTAAATCAATTAAATTATTTAAAAAAAAATGTCATTAAGTGGAAAACTATAACATCATTATCAATTCATTATTACCAATGACAACAATAAGATCATTATATAGAAATGAAACACCATGATAAATAATTAATATGACATGTTTCATGAAACATCTATTGTAATAGCCTATACAAAGATATGCATTTTAATTATTTATTTTTCTGTTGGGTGTTTGTTTAACTTTTTATGATAGACTGCGTACATTATAGTTAACTGATAAATTAACATAATTAATATATATTGCGATATCATTTTTGCAAATTAGATAAAAAGGATAAATGTTACAAAGCATCATTTATTTAGCCTATATCTTTTTTTTTTTTAAATGGCTAAAGCAAATATTTGCATTGACCAATTGTTTTATTATACTGCTAAAGGAACAAACTTAAATGTAAATTCACGTTGGAAAACTATTAATTATTTGTTTTGAATTAAAATCCTTGTAGGCTACTTAATGTTATTATGGTTACTTGGTTAAAATTAAAAACTGGTTACAGTGTCCTGGCTTGTATTTTCCTCTTGTTCGTATTCTTCCTGGACCGTATTCATGCCTATTTAAACCTCTAGGAATTATGCCAACAGAGCACGGTGCAGTGAGGAGTGCGTCTGATGTAGTTCGGCCAAATTCACCTGCTTAGAATGTGTACTTCTGTGTTTCATCGCCCTCTTGTGGCCATTTTGTTCAAGCACCGATTTTGGATAATTCGTCTACTAATAACAGCCATTTGGTAGCTATATAGGCAACAAAGTAGCCTAGTTTACGTGCAACTTGCCTTTTTTAATTTATAAAAAAATAAAAAAGTCAATATTTTTAGTTCAAATTAATATATAAATATAGCACCTGAAACCGTTTTCACTATTTTTTTTCACTAAATTTATTTATTTTCATTTTTTACAATTTTTTATGTTTTTTTCTTTAGTAGCTACCTTTACTGGTTCATGTAACTTGTGCATTTCATATCAACTGCCCATATATAGCCTTATATAATATATGATTTAACTTAAATATATAAATGGTACAAATGATTTTAAAAAATGGTACAAATGATGTGTATATACTGTGAATAATAATTTCATGGTCCATTCATAAGGTCAGCAGTTTGCATAATGATGCCAAATGAATACGAAAAGAATCTCTGGTGTTCCTTTTGCGTTTGAAGAATAGTAGCATGGGACGCTGCACTGGTGCACAGATGTCAGACTGCACGCGAACAGTCGAGACCACACACTAACTTCTTCAAACAATGCGGTTAACTACAGCGAATGGGATGCAATCAGCTAATGCACTCAAAGGAATGTTCCATCGCCAGCTGCACAGAAGTAGCATTATTCATGAGCAGGAGGTGTATGAAGCCCCTCATGAGCTGATGTCACAGCTGTCGTCCGCATTCGTTGTTTGCCCCAAAGTTTAAACTCGAGTTTGAAGTCAGAGAAAACTTTCATGAAAGATGCTGTAACCGACTTTTTATGGAATTATATATAGCCTAGCAAATGAACATACTCCCTGAATATAAGATATGAAGCCTATATCTGTGACAGTCAGATTATGTGTTTAACAAATCAGAAAGGGAAGCATTTGATTCATTTGCTGTCTGTCAATCATTTTGGCTGTGACTGTCCATATATGGGAAGCCGAAAGCTGCCACAGGACCTAGAAAATAATGAGCGTGAACCTGTTTTTATACAGTATGATGTAAAGTAAGACAAAATGCTTAAAAACAGATGTCAAGCTAGCTTTGCTTATTCTTGGCAGTTTCCGTTGTCTAACTTTGGCGGAAGTTCTCGAACGGCGAACATCTCACCTTTAATTTGAGGCAAATACTGTTTATTTTTGTTTCTTCACTCGCTTGGATGTGTGATACATACTAGAGCAGAGTTCATTGTTAAGCCAGGGCAACTTTGTTTGCCAGAGTTTTGAGATGCTAATCAGCAGAGTCAGAGATTGCACATTAGTATATTTAAAAAAAATACTTTGGCCACTGGGGGGACCCCTTGCACCACTTTTATTACTCACTCTCACTTTTACGTTAGAACTATTCTAAAATGTAAAAATCGAAAATATATAGATGTTACAATGTAGATTGTTTTGTATAAACTCATATTTGACTTCGGTAACGATTATGGTAATAAATTAATTTCTGACTGTTTTAGTAAGTAGTTATGTTAAATACATTGCTGGTTTGCCCCATGATTTTAGCTTTTTTCTGCTCATCTCCGCAGTAGAAGATTCTGTCTTAAATATATATATATATATATATATATATATATATATATATATATATATATATATATATCCTTAGAGTAAAAACACTTAGAGTAAAAACACTTGCCCTGACTCATAATGCTTCAAATTCTTTAAAGAAAGTCATTCTTCTCTTGGATCAACTGTTTTAGTGGTCCAGTGAAAAACATCTCACATTATGGTTTCTTTTCATCAACATTTTATCTGGTGCATTAGATAAAATGTTCTGCATACATTATTAGTTTATATTTTCTTACGTAGGCATCTTAGAATATCTAATTAAATATTTGTTTTTCATTTTAGAAATCTGCAGAAATGCTAGGACTACACCAAGAAAAAGCACTGGAAGCTGATTCCTTGGATTTAAGTTCTGCTTGTAGTGCAAGACTTGAAGACATCATTTACAAGGACACTTTCAATGTGTCTTAGTTTAATTCAATCAGCAGTGAACTCTTTGCACAAAAACACATCTGGTGCATAGTTTTCCTGGCATGTAGGAAAAATCTACTTTTATCTACTTATTTGTATTTTTTTATTTTTTTTTATTATGTGTTTTATGTTCTGTCGCTGTCATTCTGTTGTACTGCGGAGCTTCTGTCACGAAAACAAATTCCTCGTATGTGTAAACATACCTGGCAATAAAGCTCATTCTGATTCTGATTCTGATTCTGAAAGAGCAGGGCCGTGCACAGACATTTTGAGGGGCAATGGCCGAAATCACTGAGGTAGTTATTGCTCAGACTATATATATATATATATATATATATATATATATATATATATATATATATATATATATATATATGTTTGTTTATGTATATGTAGGCTATATATGCAGAGCTGGGTAGATTACTTGTCAATTGTAATTCGTTACTGATTCAAAATTAAATGACAAAAATTTTAGGTCATAACATCATCCATTACATTACACATTTCAGGTAATATAATTAGATTACTTTCAGATTACTTCTGACTTTACTTACTTGTCACATTGATTTAAATAGGATAATCTTAATCTTAAACAACACAACAAAAACAAAAATTGGCAAAAGTTTGGCAATGCCTGCATTAGGCTACATGTAAATAAGAAATAATGTGAATTTGTGCATTTTAATGTGTTTGAAAGACAAAAGCCTACCAAAGACATTGAAACAGATGATTAAATAACCTACTGGGTGATAATAATGATCAGATAAATATTGATGTGTTCATCAGTAGTTGATGCAGTGTTGAAACACTGAGGCTGTGTAGCCTCCTGACTAATGACTGGTCTTTCTGTGAATATCCACACAACTGGAAGACTTTCTGAGGGTGTATAAGCGGTAAGAAATTTTAGAAAGGAATATTTAAAAGATGAAAAAGAGGAATTTGGCAAATTTATAAATTATGAATAATTTATTGTTATTTTATTAATAATATGTATTCATGTACTCCATAAAAAAAAAAAAAACTGTAGTCTGATTAGAGTATCTGGGCCACCCTCTGTGCACGGCCCTGAAGGAGAGCATTAAACTCTGAGATAAAAAAAAGAATTTAACATCCATTTGATTCGGAAGTTTTTCCCATTTGATCTTGCATGATATTGTTGTTCTAAGTGGCACCTGAATGTGCTGTCTCTGTCAGTATCTTTTTCATATGTATTGAAAACCTCTTGTGATTCTTTGTTTTATATAGTTTCCGAACTCTGTTTGTATTGTAATTTCCAGGTGATTTTACTGGTCCAAAATAAATCCCTCCATCATGTTTTAATAATAAGGCTTTGTATTTTTTGGTAGATAACTGTTTTCAAGACGGGTGCGTTTGATGCAGATAGGCTGTAGCTGTAAATGCCTCTTTCACAGGCGTCGCGTGAAGATGCATTGATTGACCGATAGATGGCGGGAGATGACCGTCTAAAAGCTTCGACTGCCTGCGCCACCAAAAATCACGCTTATAGTTTCTAAAATAAGATTACTTTTTTGTTTTGTTTTTATGCTTACCGTGATACACGTGTCCTTTTGCTTTTGAAAAAAAAAACTGAATCTGTTTGGTTTGTCTTTCGTTATCCATTTGAATGGGTCAAGTTCCTCATAGGGCACTGCTACTAAATTAAGTAAACGAAGTAGAAAGAGTAAACTGATTTAAATTATATTATAATTTTAAGAGTTAAAATAATATAAAACCTGTAATTTAGAATATTGGCCTAACTGTCGATTAATATATATATATATATATATATATATATATATATATATATATATATATATATATATTTTATGATTATATTTAATTATAAAAGTTTTATTGGCTAAATGTAAACTCTCTGTTTCCAATTGTAGAATAGGCCTATAGAATTAAATATTTTACTTCCTTTTACATTACGTAGCAGTATTTAATTGTATTTTTTCCTGCGCATTTGCATCCTTTTTTACAACTTACACGAGAAAGACCGAGGCTAGTCGTAACACCTTTTACGCCGGTGAATATTTCACAGGACAAAATATTTATTATCATTTTAAATGTCAGTTTCTGTAAAGGTAAGTTTCGACAACAATATTGTTATTGAAAATTTCCATAATATAGGCATATGTTGACTTTTAGACTGAGAGCATGTTGTCACTAAATGGGGAGTTAGCCTCTATGGATGTTTTGAAATTATGAAACACAAAACAATTAATGAAACTGAAAAAATGTATGTCTGAAAGTTATATTAATAAATAATAGTAATGTTGTGATTAAAACTGTGACAATTTGCAGCAACCTGACGAGTGAAAAAATATCTCCAAACCCCGGTTTTATGTTATCATTCTTTTTTTAAAACCGGGGTTTAAAATATATATATGTATATATATATATATATATATATATATATATATATATATATATATATATATATATATATATATATACACACACACACACACACACACACACACACACACACACACACACACACACACCGGCTTGTTTATATTGTTCACTTGTTTACACAACGTTACACACATATGATGTAGGAATTAAAGTTTTGAAGGCAGAATTCACACAAATTATTTAAATTAAATTATGTGTTTGTAATCAACATAAAAAAACCGATGGGGAAAAACACATTTGGACAGTTGACTCAAAAGATAGATAGATAGATAGATAGATAGATAGATAGATAGATAGATAGATAGATAGATAGATAGATAGAAAGATAGATAGATAGATAGATAGATAGATAGATAGATAGATAGATAGATAGATAGATAGATAGATAGATAGATAGATAGGGTTTAGGCCTATCGGTCAGGGGAAAACACACTACTTTCCTTGAAATGTTTTATTGCTAGCTTCCATATCACATTGCACTGTACAGATTAAGTGAAATATACTTATATGTGTTAAATTCAAACTCTATAGAAATATAACCAGCAGGCATAAAATGGCCAGTCCATGACTTCATGAGTTTGACTGTTTCATTTGCGCTTGGATCGGTGAGGTCAAATCATGTCGCCAGATGCTTTACGCTGGTTTTCAAAAATACATTTCCAAAAATGTAGTGAGTGAACAATTATTAATCCTTCATGAACTGTCTTTACCTCACAGTTATCCGAGGGCTTATCTGTGCAACATGCTCCGCTACAAGCGGACTACATCACGCAAGGTTTGACGTCTTGATGCATACTCTGATGGTGGTGATGGTGATGATAATATCCACCAGCAGACGGATGGAAAGAGGTAATTCCGTTCAAATTCAACATGAAGTCCTTCCGTTCTCCGACTGGGGAAGAATGCGTCTGATAGCGCGATATACCCACTGGAGACAGATAAATGCACTGAGATAAATATACACATGTTGACCAGTACGAAAAAAAAGTAGTTTATTTTGTTTTTAATTACCAGCTCAAGGGTATACATTTTTACCCCATGCAAGCTTTTAGGCCCACGCTTGAGAGTAAAATTAAATGTTTTGCAACAAAACCATTTTTTTAACATTTTATTTGTAAGCATACAAATTATGTTTTCAACAATATTAAATAAAAATTATATATTTTTCGATTGTACTGTTTTTTATTTCCTTAATTGCTTATGAGTTTCATACATTTTTCTTAAAAAGAAATTACGTTTAGATAAAAATAATAATTCTTAACCCCTATCAAAATGGTAATTATTATTGTTGTTGTTATTATTATTATTATTATTATTATTATTATTATACCATATTATAAAAGCATTTTGTTGTTTTGTACCCAAACTGTTCGAACAAAACAAAACAAAACAAAACAAAACAAAAAACCGTGGTCGACGCTACATTAAAAAAATCCTCCCAAATGAAACAGATTTCAACACTTTAGAGCCATGCGCACAAACCTTAAGATGAATTTAACACCTATCAATTAAAAACGTTTTGTAGTTTATAGTCATTTTAAACCTTATACGTTGAACTTTTGGCATTCGGAGAGCTCTTTATTTTAAATATTTTTATCGTGCTTTAGAATTTCATAATAGTTTTGACACTGCGCATAATTTTAGCTATAAAATAATGTAGCCTATTACAGAAATATTTTCCAACGTAATAACACATATTTCAAAGCAAATATAATGGCATCTAAATGTCTCAGAGATCATATGTAGCCTGCGTTATTTGTTACCTGACATGTCTGTGTTGTCTCTCGCGCTTTGCTGTATGTAACCCTGTTCCAGAGAGTAGGTGAAGATGCCGGGATGCTGCCCTGTGGACGGCGAGTTGCTCGAGACTGCATTCGGCTGTTTAAGGTATGGAGAATTTGAAGAAGCCCATAGAGCTGTTCCTTCTGAATACGGAGAGTGACCCTCAAACGCGCCTGCTATTGCAGGGGCAGACGGGACTGGGCTGGTGTTGCTCTCCGCGCCATAGTCTCCGTTCCCGGGCACTGGACAGCTAGCCATATAACCATGTCTGGAGCTGGGGGATATGTGACCATGGTGTCCACTGCTTATTGACTCATAACCATTACCAGACATGTCCAGGTTATAGCCAGTGCTGTGGCACGCAAGTGCGCCGGTGGGAGGTTGGTAATCAAAGCTCTGGGGTAAAATGGCGGAACCGAACCCGAGGCCGTTCATCATTCTGTACATCGGTTTCATGGCCTGACATTTTCTCCTGAATCCTCGTGGTCTTCGCCGAAATGACCCTTCCTCAAACATAAACTCACTGGTGGGGTCTATGGTCCAGTAATGTCCTTTACCCGGCCGCCCAAGTCCTTTAGGTAGTTTAATGAAGCACTCGTTCAGAGACAAGTTGTGCCGAACAGAGTTCTTCCAGCCCTGGTAAGAGCCTCGGAAAAAAGCGAAGCGTGTTTGTAAGAACTGGTAAATCTCACTAAGTGTGAGTCGCTTTGTCGGTGCGCTCTGAATTGCCATCACAATGAGTGCAATGTAAGAGTAGGGCGGCTTCTCCGGGCGTCGCAGTCCTGAGTTAGTCTTTTTAGTCTTGGACACTGCGCCATGGTCCTCCGGGCTACCTGTAGAGTTTACCAGTCCTGGATGCAGCGCGGTGGACGCTGGACTGGTCCTCATCGGGGGCGTCGACTGCGGGGGTCCGTGGGAGCTCTCAGTCGTCATCTGTCCCGCGCTGACGTACGAACACAGCTGGTAAGAGAGACGTTGACGTTGACAGAAGAAAATGGTTAAGCAAAACCCCAAAGATTTCTAACTTAACCAAGCATCCTATGTAAACTGAACGGTCTTCTTTTTCAGGCTTTAACGTTATGACCAATATCCTGCTTTATGAAAGAGAAAATATCCAAGCAATATGCCTATTCGTAGTCGTTATCAGCGTTTCGAAACGGTTATTTTTCTGCCACGAGCTCAGTCCTGATCCTGGCGGCTTTAGTCCCTTTTTGAGGAAGAAATGGAAACACTGAGTTCGTGTAGCGCCTCAACTAAACAAAACTCGACAGCCAATCATTCAATAACTCTCTCCGGGCTTTCTCTGCTCTAATTGCTCCTCCTTTTCCGCCTCACCCACCCCCTCCAACCCCTAGACCTCCACAAACTCAACTCTGTCACTCTTTCCAGAACCTCATGCACGCTGTCCACCAAAATCAACTGACCCCCAATCTATCGCTATATGCGACCACAAACATCGCGTCTCTCATCATTATCATCATCTTTTTGGCTTAAGTTTGCTTATTCTTTTATCTATAAAATATGATTTGGCCGTTTCTGCTGAGTGAGTCAGTCAGCGTTGCACGTTTTATGAGGATAAAGGTAGGCTATAGCCTAACAGAATTATGATTTTGAATAAATATTATCTCCTTTTATCGAGTGAGCTGAAGGCTAATCTTGTTTACTTTGTGAAATTCGCATGTGCAACTGGAATCCTAATCAAATGGGTTCATCTAGCTTAATGGACTTGGAGGGCTGTCAATATGAACAAACACTCAGTGAGCGTGAGAGGCCTTAACAAACCTAGCTGGACTAAAATAAATAAACCATCCCATAAAATGAGTGAGACAGTGATCAGCGAGAGACAGACATAGACAGGGGAGAGAGAGGAATGACTCTGGCTGGAGTGGAAGCAGGCTGTCTCCGTCGAGAGGTTTGGATACCACACACAGCGCTCCAGTATCAGCTTACGGGCCCGGGGCTACAGCATATCCCCCAAGTACAGAGTTCATTAGCAAAAGAAAAAGCCAATTAGCCATTTGGACGTCGACAGCTTCCGCCATAAGAAGAGTCAAAGCAGTCTTCATAGACCAGTATAAATATAAATTTATTTATACAGACGTGAAACATATAGGCCCATTTCCTTACATTTGTTAAATGTTTAAACATAAAGGTAGGCCTATCTTTTTAGTCTAATTCGAATTGTTTATGCGCGTAAATCGATTGTCACTGCTTTTTAAAAAATGTTATAAAGTTAAAAGCAACATAAAACAGAAAGTTGCATTGCTTCTTACTGTCAACGATAGATATAAGGCATTGATGTTTGCCTACAAAACCGCACTGGCTCTGAACCCCTTTAACTAAATTCATTACTTCAGACTTATGTGCCCTTTAGAAGTTTGCGTTCTGCAATTAAACATCGCTTGATTGTACCAAGCACAAAGTCACTTTCAGGGACTTTTAAATTAAATGTTCCCTCCTGGTGGAATGACCTCAGTATGAGCAGCTGACTCCTTAGCCATCTTAAGAATCGGCTTAAAATACATCTCTTCCATCTTTAATTTGACCCTCTAACTAAAAGAACTCGAATACTAGCTATCTATATATCTATCTATCTGTACCAATTTTTATATCTACCACAATTTTTGTCATTTAATTTTGAATCAGTAAAATTACAATTGTCAAGTAATCTACCCAGCTCTGCATATATAGCCTACATATATACAAACATATATATATATTTATACATACACACACACACACACACATATAGGCTACGCCATAGGCTTTAAGCTATAGCTGTTTTGGCAAAAGAATAAAAAAAAGAGGGAAACAAATGCATCTTTTATTTTACTGTCGGACTTTGTACATTAGAGTCGATCAGCAGAATATTTCGAAGAGTGAGATCCGCCTCTGCACTATTATTAGTATAATTATTAAATTAATAGTAGGCCTATACTTGTTTACGGTTTAATGGTAGCTATTATAAACAGCATTGTATTTAGGCAATAGCTAGACAACAAATTACAGCATTATGGGTCCTGGGGGCCTTTTATTATTTTTTAACTATTTATTATTATTATTTATTTATTTTATTTCATTTTTTACATAAATGGCACGGGATATCTCTCGCGCTCTTTTTACCCCTTCCTTTTTAATCGCCATGTTTTTAACAAAGCGAATTCCGCGAGGATGTGGATAAAAACATGTTCCCGCGCTATATAAGCAGTATTTCGCCGGGTTTCCCCCGCCCGCTGAGCGCCTGACCCCCGCCGAGTCCCGGATACCGCGGCTGCACTAGAGGAAACCGAGCTCTTCGCGAGACTTTGAACACAGACGATCGCTATGAGTGTTTGTGCGTAAGAAAGCGTCGCGCTCCCTTACGCACACACACTCAATGATCTGTTTTCATTCCAGACCTCATTGAGCTACTGTAAACAAAATGTAGACCTATGACTTTATTCATTGTCAAACTCATACGCATCAAAGGCTCCAGTCAAACCTTGGTCTGAGATCATTTTTTTGCCTGATGTGAAGTGTAATAAAATATAATTTAAAGAAAGTACACTTAAAGCTGATACAGACACAATAAACATAAATATTTTAGTGTACTTTAAATTGTTAGAGAAAGAGGGCGCTAACAATTTAAAAGATTTTGAAAGACAAAATAAAGCCAGTGATAATATTAATAGACAAATTTTTAGAGCTTATAACGGTGTATCAATCAATCAATCAATTTGACGCAATGTATTTTGTTTAAATCACTATATAAATAAAGGTGTAGCAATTATATTTTATCCGTTGATGCTTTATGTTTCATGTATTTATAATTATTGTAACCTATAGTTAGCATGTTCAGACATATTGCTCTTTGGAAGAATGACAGGCCTATTATTTAAGCCTTTAGCTTTTCACACTGAAAAAAATCAACCCACGAAATTTGTAAACTTATTTGAAGCTCGCTGTTTTTTGGTGTTAAATCGATGTATACAAAATGCTTGTTTAAAAGCAAATTTTACTGTACGTTAATTTCGTTTCGATGTCAGTGCTTGCACTGGAAATTAGTGACACCAGAATAAAAGTAGCCTATTTTACTTGGTTAATATCAATATTTCGTTTCGTATATAGTCCTGTGTAGGCTAATTATTTTGGTTTAAAAATTGCTGTTTTAGTTTTTCCTCTAGATAACCCCTTTACTGGCCTATGTTTATTTAACGTGGTTTCCAGATAAGTATATTTATAGCCAATACGAATGAGCGCTTCTTTGCATCTGAAGTGATCCTGAGTGACAGACTTGAATTATCAGCTATAACGGTTCTTGTACCTACATACAGGTGTGCTATTCCGCGAGTTCACCTGCAGGTTGCAGCATCGCACTTTAATGGCAAGCATTTTAAAAAAGAAAGCATTAAAAGGTTTAAAGCCAGACAATGCATTATTTGGTGTTTTTACGTGCCATAACCACAGAAGTAACCTACATAAAAATGTGAGCTGTATTGGCCTATAACTATTATAGTGCAATAACGTGCGACATCCACAAGTGCATCAAATTCTCTCAACTTTTATCACTTTCTATTTTTGCCGATTGTGGATTTGCTTTGGTGCTTTGTTCAACAAAACATTATCTTAGTTAGTTAGTTAGCTAGTTAAATAAATCGTTCGTTCATTCATTCATTCATTCACTAACTATAGGGGGTAGGCTAAAAATACCATATGAGTGTAGCAAGACAAGTCCTCGGACCATTGGTCTTCTCTTAATTAGGCTCGTTCCCTGCCCTGAAAATTAGAGAGCTGTCAGCCCAAAGAGATGGTGTGACTAAAGACTAAAATCGAGAAGAACACGATGGTCCTACTTCAGTACCGCGGACAGCGCAAAATATGTTCGTGTTTGAGACAAAGTAAATAAATAGCATTATTGTCATTATACAAAAATAAAAATACCCACAATTTACAAAATAAAATGTATATTAATAAGAAATGTAAAAACCATTTAGATATCGTTATATTCTGTTTAATGATTCATATTTTGCCACGGTTATCCAAGTGGTTGTCCTTTTGTCGTGGACTCCAGCCAGGTGTGAGATTGCTGGAGTTTAACCGAACATGTGTGGTTTATGTATTTGTGTAATTTCAAGTGGATATCAATTCATCTGCTAACATTGTAGATATATTTGCCGATTAATTAATTTCTGTCAACGGTCAGATAGATAGATGGATAGATAGATAGATAGATAGATAGATAGATAGATAGATAGATAGATAGATAGATAGATAGATAGATAGATATGGATGTAAAAGAGTAGTTTTTATTTTGAGAGACAACTTTAGTCTGTTGTTGACATATTTAAGGTTTGTTACTAAGTGTAACTAACCCATGACGTCAAGCTAGCATTTCCGGTGCATTTCCTTTGTTTTGATCACCCTGTAAAGGTAGGCCTATAGTATTATATTCAATTTATAATACAACAACAATAACAACATAAGTCAATGAATGAATAAATAAATAAACAGTTATTAACGATAGCCTATTAATTTATTATATTGTAGACTATTAGCGATATTAATGAATGATAAACATAACGTAATGTAAATATGAACTGAAATATATAAATATTTCTGGATAAACTGGACATAGGCTAGTTTTTTTTTTTGTTTGTTTTTATGAATTTGACTGCTTCATAAGACTGAGCTGACGAGATTGCTAGGAAGTGTCGTTTCCATTAATTCCAACTTTGACAACATTCGACTTTTATTCTATGAGTGCCATTGAGAATAGATCAGTGAGTGCATGCGTTGCTTCAGCTTCAGTGACTCATGCAGTTGAATTGTCTGCATCATTTGAAGAGAAACTGTTTAGGATTCTAAAACGTGGTCTGTTGATACGTAAATGGAAAATGTAATTTTCTTTTTTTCTTTTCTTTTTTTTTCTTTTTAAGTAAAATATAAAAAATTTAAAGGAATTTGAACAGGTAGCCGAATTAACAGTGCGTCAATCTCCAAGACATGGTGTTAAATAAACATTTTTGTGAGTCAGTAATAAAGGAATGCATAATGATAATAATTAGACTATGTTTTGTCTGTAGCCTGAACTGTGGTGTGATATTTATCCTAACGGAAAATACTCGAGTGTCGTACGGTTGCCATGGTTACCATCTCCGGCGACTGCGATTTCTGTTCGCTGTTATATTTGTGACCCTGGCTGTGAAAACCCAGCTAAAATCATCTTTCTTTTTCTAAATAAATTAATACTTCATAAGGTAAAGAACATTCTGTGAAAATGTAATCTTAATGTCTTTAATATCGACTGAGTGAGGCCATGTCAAAGACTGAAATCATAGTGAAATTAATGGTTGGAATAACATTTTTATTCTTGTTATCTCATAGCCTATTTAGATTTTGAGATTTTAGCCTGGATTTCACCGACAGGTCACATTTGTCATTTGGTTAGGGCTACTATGTATTTTTGTTACTGTTTAATGCTTAGAAATTGTAAATCAGTCAACATTTTCAGTGTTTGTGTATTTGGCAACACAGATATCAGCTAGAGTCCAAGTCAGAATCATTGCAAGTAAAACATAGTGAAGAAAATATGAATCTAGTGACAAATCTAACGGTGGTCCAAGTGGCACTTAGAATAATGAACGAGAAATGTTATTATCTCATATATTTTATTTTATTAACGAAAGTACAACTGCATATGTTGTTCAACTGACTGAGCACAGCTCTAAACAAACCATCATATTTACACAGACATAACCCAATACAAGACTACATCACATTATGTCCATAATTACTGGCATGGTTATGCCACCGTTTTCAAGAAATGAAAATGGAAAACACTGTACATTGGCGCGCACTGATTAGTCTAAGAAGACATCTGAACAGCAAACATGCAGGACTGCAGTATAAGAATTGTGCATGGGTTAACCACACATAACCCTTAAACACACCACTTGACAGAAGAAAGTGCACATAACTGGTGTGTCAAACACCAACGAAATTGCGTTTAAGCCTGTGAATGTCTGCAAACTGGCTTGATCACTTTTCATTTCATGACAGCAGAGAGTCTATTCTGAAGGGATGATATTCAGTCTCTTGTACAGTAATGTGGGAATGTGCCAAACCCGGAAGGGAATTCGGTATGTCCGGAATTCGATTGATGCTAGTAATGTCCGCCGTGTTACACCTGTAGATTGGAAAGGCATTCGACACCTCAGGACTGACCTGGAATCCGTTCAGCGGCGCCTGAGCCACGGCGGACGGCGGATAGCCCATGACTACAGGCAGAAAGTGCGGAGCCGCTGACAACATTAGCCTGGTACCAAAACACGTGTCCTCTGTGCTTTGCTCCCTCCTTATAAACGGTTTGCTGAGGATGCTGTCTATGGTGAAAGAACTGGAAAACCTTGACTTTTCATCGCGCGCTGGGATCCGGCTTTCATCCGCAGGCGCGCGCTCTTGAGATTGAGAAGTGCTCAGGATCTTCTTACTGATGCGCTTCCTCCTCCTGCGAAAAACCCCGTCTGCGAAAGTGTATTCACTTTGTGGGTTCAACATCCAGTAGTTGTCTTTTCCCCACGGACGCGAGGGATCTCGCAGCACTTTTAAAAAGCAGTCGTTCAATGACAAGTTATGCCGTACGGAGTTGCGCCACCCCGTGTAGCTGCCCCGAAAAAACGTGAATTTTTTCATTAAGTACTCGTTTATTTCAGCAAGTGTGAGGCGGCCGGTGTTGGAATCGCGTATGGCCATAGCAATGAGCGCGATGTAGGAGTATGGTGGTTTGGGTCTACGCGTATAGGGTTTCGCCTTCCTGTCCGATACGGAGATACTTGGTCCTGGGCTGTTGGCTGAACAGTCTCCATCCGAGCCCAATTCCTCCTCCGTGGACAGCGGTGAAGCCATGTTCTCATCCATGTCATTGCACAGGTCCAGTGGCTTGCCCGCAAGGCGACTCGCAGAGAAAACCTCCAACTTCATTGTAAGGCGCCTCTGTCACTTCAAACTGAGTAGCTTTTATAAAAAGACTACTTGTTTTGATCAACGATTTTGGGAGTGCTCAGTCTTAGTTTATGTTAAGTTCTATTAAAGAAACAAGAATGATCACTTCCTATTGGTTGGAAAGTCCTCATGGGAGAACGGACAGCATCGGCGGGCGTTAATATAATCGCTCGGCGAGGACGGCCCACGAGGGCGGGGCTTAGTGGCTAGACCTATCAATCACAGACGCATTCACGCGAGTTAGGTTTAGAGATGCTCACCTGTCCCCGTAATTGTACGGATTGTGTGTGAGTGGTTTGGAGTCGTAAGGACCGATTGAATTCTGTTTATTTTGAAGTGTTATACGTATGTAATAAGTATTGTTGTGCTTTAAATTGAATAATGTCAACAGGTTTGTGTGAGGTTAAAATTCAAGTGGGTCCTTGTAGCCAACATCATGAACATGTAAATGAAAAGTCATAAAAACTATTGCATGTTTGAATCTCTAAAATAATGTGAAACCATTGTGTGTGTGTACATTTATGGTCAAATTTGAGGAGATGTGTCATCAAAAATGATTTGTATTTGAAGGTTCTCAGTTAATGATATATTTGTATGTGACATTTAAATAACTCAACGTTAATCTAAGATAGAAATCACCTATATTTTGAGCACCATTCAATGTATCAAAAATGTTTCTAGTTCATTAGTATAAAACAGAAGATGTCTGTATATAAAAAAAAAAATCCTCAGCATGATAGAAAAATAAATGTGAATGAACACGTTTGGCTGTACTTGTGAGAGACATTTTTTAAAACGCTCTCACAAATAGTGAAAGATGTTGATGGCAACATCTTGATTTATCATGGGCTTTGATTATATCATCAGAAAAATGTATATGTCTTTAATGTATATGAGAAGCAGTTGTCGCTATAGTGGATTTCCCCATTCTGTTCATTGTATACAGACTTAAATATAATGCTTGACAAAGAGAATATCCCTGCTAATTCATTTGGACTGTGTAATTGGGCAGGTGAACTCGCAACGGTATGTGGAATGTGACACCTGATTCTGACGCACCCAATACCTGACATCAACTTGTCACTCACGATCACCCTTTTTTTAAACTGAGTTTACATGTTTAATGAAACATTTGCTTATGGCAGTTGCTGACTTTTGAAAGAATGGGGAAGTTTACTGCATTTATGATGAACTTGGATGTGGGCCATATACCTAAAACGGTAAGAACAGGGATGAGAAACACCACAGAGATCACAAACAGGTCAAAGAGTAGATGAAGAAAAAAAAAATAGATAACTCCTATCTTAAAAAATCCAGATTAGCAATTCTATTTTATTCTCTCCGCAGAGGTGAAGGCACAGTGAAAGGTCATGAAGTTTCATAAGTTCCTAACGTGCCCTAAGGTGAGTGATAATCATTTAACTGTCTTTTGAACCACACCTACATAAAGCCTTTGGGATATTTTTTCTTTGAGTGAATCCAAACATTCTCTTGTGCACCGATGGTGTGTGTAATTTTCTGGGTTCATGGGGCAGGCAAGCAAGCCTGTGCAACTTGTGGTGTGTGCCTATAAACACACGCACACAAATACACATACATACACAAATGATTATATAGTCTTCCATGGAGACCGTCTGAGCATGTGTTACTGTTGGGTTCTCGGTAACCATAACTTAAATTTCCACAACAAATAATATATTTTGAAGAATATGGGAGTTCAAAACAACATTGGACCCAACTGACTTTACATATTCATCTGCACAATAAAATATCCATACATTACACTGCTAAACTTATCCATGCATTGAAAAGATTACAGACCACCATTGTTGCAGGCCTGGTGTTGTCATATGTAAACCATACTTTTGTAAAATCATCCATTTTAAAACTTAAAGGTCTTACTAAATCCACTCACATAAACCACACAAGAAACACAGATCTGCTCCATTTTCAAACAACGAGACCTTTTACTTTGTTGAATTGTCTTAAATAATAAATTATGTCCTGATGTATGATGCTGGCCACATTTTATAAAGAGACCAAAAATTGGAATATCCCTGGATACATTCAAAAACCTTGACTGCTTCAACAATCTGAACTCAAATAAATATGAATTTAGCAGTTTGGCACTGTGTGCGGCTCCAAACCGCTGCAGTCAGATAGAGTTTCGGCCCTGTGCTTACTCATTTCCCTTACCATTCCAAGACAAAATGATTTCCAGCAGGCTGAACACTTGAGCAGGCCTAAAACTGACATTTAAAGGGCATGTCAACCAAGCTTTCTCCTTTTTAGAAGTGTAACCGAACACTAATAGAAAGAGACCATATTAAATGGTTGGCAGTTTGATTCGGGGGCCTGCAAAAGTCACCACCGCTCTCTCTTTGTGACAGCTGAAATGATCGTTCTCCTCATGTTTAGCCCCAGCGGCCATCTGATAACTTTAAGTTCAGGCCTTCTGTTTCCGATGCAGTGTGTGTGTGCACAGGTGTGCATGTGGTTTATCTTTTTTTTTAAATGCAGGTGTCATGATCTTTTTCTCTACACAAGAAGTTCAAAGTCATCTATTCATCATCTGTCTAGTGTTCAGATAGGATCCAGCACTTGATCAACATGGTGCTTATCTTGTTAGCTTTACATACCAACAAAGCCATCAAGTATTTCAAGAATTTGCTTGGGCGTCTGGGTTTTATTTAGCAAACAAAACATTTTGATGTTAAAATGAAATAGATAAAAAAAATTTTTTTAGAGACATTTAGAGATTTATAAAATTTTTCGATTTTGAATTTAATATAACTTTTATTGAATTTAATTGTGTATCTCAGGGCTTCTCTTTTTATAATACCTTTACTAAAGTTAAACTTTTATAGTTTAATAACACTCTTAAACGTAATGTAGCATATAAATATACATTTTTTTAAACTGCACATTATAATGATGCAATGCCTAAATTCACTTTAAATATAATTGATTTTAATGTATTATTTTAAAATGTATTTACACAAAATAGTATAGAATTCAATTACTGGCCATTTATTGGTTATGGATTTGTTAGTGTTTAAGTTAAGATTTGGTTATTTAGCTGTTTCCAAAGTGCCATACAGCATATTTACCACTTACATTACTGTTGATAAACAAGATTGAGTGCCTACAAGGTCAGAGAGTTCACAAAGGTCATGTCAGTGTTTGACACCACTCTCCAGCTGATAAATGGTCACTTTTATAGTTTGGATTACCAGCCCAGATCTCTATCCACCACCAGATGCTATGATTACTATAACATTTTAGCTTTGGCACATAAAATGATTGTGAGATGTTAGCGCACCGCTGAGCTAACAGCCGAGAGAAATGATACAGCAGCCGAGTCTACGCTCTCATTATCACAGAGGCTTTGGCTCGTATAGCAGCACCGGTGTTTCTGTGTGTGTGAAAAGTATTTCATATTTGATTACATCCCAAAGACACAATTTTACAGAGCTATCGTGAGAAAACACGCACCTGTTTTATGCTTTGCTTGGTTCATCCTATACTCTGGAACGAGCGTTTCCCTCTCTTTTTCTCTTAATGAATCCTTTAAAATTTCTCCTTCCTCCCACTTAGGTTTGTTTTTGTTATCTTTGTTCCAAGTGTGCAATTGGATACAATGAGCAGTTGAGTGTTTGTCGTTGAGTGGATGTGTGTTTACATCTGCAAGTGCGAAAAGCATTTTATCACTATGAAGTGTGAAACCTAACTCTGTTGTGAAGTGTGTTGTTAACTCTTTGCGTGGCAGCAAAATGTATAACGTTTAGTAAACTGTGTGTGTGTGTATTTGGCGTGACAAAGTTGCAGTGATTGCAGGTGCATGGTGTCATGTTAGAAGCTGGTCTCTGGATGTGGTTTTGAGTCTCTGACAATAAAACACAGACGGTTTATTTCAGTTCATGAGTGAAGTGAGAAGGCATAAAGCAGTTTATTTTCAGAGCTTAAAGGAGCTTGAAAGTCTGTAAAGGATTGAAGTGAATATTTGATTTAAACAATTTGGGGTTTTGTCCCTGCAGAAATGCTTTGTCATCTGAGCTGGTACGAGGTGGTTACTCCTCACCTGTTTAAATATATTCATTAGAATATATGATATATACAAACATTATATATATATATATATTATATATATATATAAAATGTCCTGAACAGTCCTGACGGGGTCTGATTTCTCACTTGTGTGTAATGAGCTTTGCATGTGAGTGCACATTAATGTTAGAGGAATCTGAAACATGTAAACTCTGCTGAGAGTAGCCTTGTGTTTAACAGCGAAACGTCTGCCCTCATTGTCTGCTCACTGTTTATGTGTGTGTGTGTGTGTGTGTGTGTGTGTGCGTGTGTGTCCTTTCTTTGCACTTTTTAAAACTCACAGACGCTCATGGAGGGCTTTCACCTGAGGTGATGTTACCTTGCCAAACCAGTAAAAGAAAAATAAACAAATATACAGAGGTAGGCAAGCACTGTTATTACACCGAGGTTATTCAGAGGTGATGTGTATGTGCGTGAGAGTTAACAAAAAATCTGTTAATGTCTTTGCGGTTATACATCAGCAAGGCTAAGAGGACTGAACCAAAGCGTTGTGGGTCTAAATCCACTAGTTTGTGTATCAAGGCAGGGGATGACAAGTTTAGGATATAGAAGAGAACATCATGTTTCAACAATCTATGTCGCATGCTGATTTAGTTCTTTATCGCTGCTCCTCACATGCTACGGCAGCTCTGCTCACATGCAGCCCGGAGAAAACATTACAAAAGGTATTTTCTTTAAAAAAATAAAATCTGATATGGATTATCTGATATGAGTTGCACTCTATGCCATGTGCTGACAGCTTTAACTGCACTCTATGCTGTGCAGGAGGCATTTTTAAGAGAAATGTAAGCAACAAGCTCCCCCCACCCTCCACCCTTATGGTCTGCTGGTGGAACTGTGTTTACCTGGCGAGCGAAGCCGTTCTGCTGTCTTTGTCTAAACTTGAAAGGGGATCCAAACACTCACTCGCCCTCCTCACGCACTGTGCTTCGCACGACACACCCCGCCCTCACTTTACTGCTGCCGTGATTTACTGTAAAAGAAATTAGAGTGTGTGTTTGATATTCATATTTTGTTCTATAGTTTAAATCTGTTTTGGAGCACAGCTGTGCATAATTTACTTAAGTGGTACAAAATAATCTGTGCTGAAATGATAAACTGTCCTTATTGTGATAAAAATCACACTAATCAACTTTTTCTCTAAAACACATGAACATTTTCTTTCAATAGTAATTTTTTTTTCACAAATACAATAGTAGTCAATGGAATCCACTGTTGTTTTGGAATTCACTGACTTTCTAAAAAAGTTCTGAATATTTTCTAAAAAGTTCAAAATATCATCTTTTATGTTTTACAGAATAAAGTCAAATAAAATAAGAGTGACATGAAGGTGAGTAAATGATATATATAAATTGTTTTTTTTTAAACTCTTCTTTTAACTACACTCAATCAAGTAATGTTCAATGGAGAAATTGACTGAGTGGCAGATGCTATTGTTGGTCAGTATAGCCCTGTATTGATCCAGTGTTACTCATTTATATTTGTCTAGGTTATTAATCAGGGGAAGCTACACTGGAACAAATGGATCTTCAGATGCAGATTATAAAGAGAACAGGGTGATTCAACATTGATCCATTAACACACACACACCCACGGACACATCTGTGCCTGGCTAAAAGTAATCACTGTGGAGGATAAAGTAAGCTCAAGAGTAATACTTTTTATTAATAATGTTTTCAATAGCTTTTGTGTACACTTTACTTTTGTCTAAAGTACAAGTTCTACCAGAAGTGTTTTAAGAACTATAAAGTGCTTTAAGGACCACATTGTTTTTCTAAATGTGAAGAACATTCTAATAATAATCTATAAAGAACATTTTGTAGAACAGAAAGGTTCTAGGGATATCAAAGGTTCTCCATGGAACCATAGATGACAATAAAGAACCATTGTTTTAGTGTAGTCCTGCTAGTCAGGCCTACCTGAGTGGAAGGGAGGGTATATACAGCAAATCTCTGTGATGTGAAACCGAGGTGTGTTTTTTTCACACTCTTTTTTAATTTTGGGCCATTTTGCATGTGTAGGATATTGGAGTGGAGACTCGAAAGGGTGAATGAGATCATGACCCAGGCCAGACTCAAACCAGGATCCTTGTGAGCCTTGTTATGCTGTGTACAGTACAGACCAAAATTTTGGACACACCTTCTCATTCAAAGAGTTTTCTTTATTTTCATGACTATGAAAATTGTAGAGTCGCACTGAAGGCATCAAGGGCTATTTGACCAAAAAGGAGAGTGATGGGGTGCTGCGCCAGATGACCTGGCCTCCACAGTCACCGGATCTGAACCCAATCGAGATGGTTTAGGGGTGAGCTGGACCGCAGACTGAAGGCAAAAGGGCCAACCAGTGCTAAGCATCTCTCGGGGAACTCCTTCAAGACTGTTGGAAGACCATTTCAGGTGACTACCTCTTGAAGCTCGTCAAGAGAACGCCAAGAGTGTGCAAAGCAGTAATCAAAGCAAAATGTGGCTACTTTGAAGAACCTAGAATATGACATATTTTCAGTTGTTTCACACTTTTTTATGTATATAATTCCATATATAACTCCACATATGTTAATTCATAGTTTTGATGCC
Source organism: Carassius auratus (assembly GCF_003368295.1). NCBI lineage: Eukaryota > Metazoa > Chordata > Actinopteri > Cypriniformes > Cyprinidae > Carassius > Carassius auratus. Next base: position 9,079,248 of record NC_039287.1, on the reverse strand, counting down.
TTCAGTGTGAATCTACAATTTTCATAGTCATGAAACTCTTTGAATAAGAAAGTGTGCCCAAACTTTTGGTGTGCCCAATTTATGCAACACTTTATAAACAGCAACTTTATTCATGACTGAAAGGCCACTGATGACACCTTACAGTCCTGCCTACATGACAAAACCCTCACGCAGCTTTGTGTCAGCACTGAACTAAGTCAGAATGCCTGAAGGGTGCTGAAGTATCAATGGCAAGCATTTGGTTGTAAACACTAATAATGTATTTACAAGTAGGTCTTTTGCGTGATTCACATCACTGCAAGAACACAGCTGGTCGTGTCCCCTTGGGACTTGTCTTTAGTTTTGGGTGCACTTCGTGACCCAGTGTATGAGTGTAATTCCCCCAGGTCCTCTGAGCGGGATTCGAACCTGAATCGCCAGCATGGGAGGCAGGCACACTAACAAGGAGGCTAAATACCTGCACAGCACCTACCAGCTGGCCTCCATTACACCCATCCACCTAAACCTCACTCGAATCCGGGTCACGGCACCAATACCCTCCCCTCCCCCCTGTCTTCCTATGTTTTCAAATGTAATTTGTTCCTATGATGGCAATGCTGTATTTTCAGCATCCATTCCTCCAGTCTCAGTGTCACATGATCTTTCAGAAATCTTTCTAATATGCCTATATGCAAACTTTTGAACTGTGGTGTATAACTTTCTGTTATTTATGAGGAAAAAATTTAGTAGCCCAGTAACTTAATTAATGGATATCCCTGTGGTATGAGGCCTTTTAAGACTTTTTTAGAATAATGTTATGAGTAAAGACGATGGTTACCAGGCAGTTACACCTGTTGAAACACCTCTCTCACTGTCTTTCTTTTGTTCTCTAACTGTTGTTCTTTCATTCATTCACTCTCTCTCATAAATACACACATACACAGAAACACACCAAGTCAGGACAAGCCCTACTTAATTGAACCTTTTATTTAACCACACACAATGATCTATAAAATTTTGTTGGAGAATGAGTAGCAATAGCACTATATCTAGACCTGGCTTGCCTCTCCAGAGTGGGTCGGTTTTCCAATCAAGACATGCTGACTTTTTCAGAGGAGAAAAGCCATCCTGCTCAGGAGGAGCCGCTCAGGAGAACCCTCACGCCTGGAGCAAGATTGAAATCTCTGTGGTTGCGCGAGAACTATTTAGGTTGTTTTACAAACACACTTCACAGCGCACAGGGATGAACAAAAGGGCGTCGCACGAAACCCTCAGAGAAGTCACAATGGTTTATAGTAGCTTTGTTGATCAAGCAATCAAACCATGATTCATTTTTCTCCAGAATTTCCAAACATTTCATGCTCGAGATATTCGGGCAGACCTAAAAAAACAATAACACCCCAGTCATGCACTTTCTTTTAACTTGAAATAGTTCTTTTTGCGTGCTTTTTTTTTTTTAAATGTACAAGTACTTGCACACTGTGTCAGTGAATTATGTTTTAAATGTTATCCCTTTCCTTCTCAGACCCCTCTTACAAGGCACTCCTTTCCCTCTTCATCTAAACAAATTCAAGCAGGGCTCACACTGAGTTCCGGCAGCCCTGCCGCGTGCTACCATAAACAGAACTCCTAGGTGGCCTGGAGGTTCTGCAGATTGAACAACATTTGCTCATATACAAAAGGCTCAGATATAGACCAAAAAAAACATGAGATGCTCTTCTCATCAGGTCTAAAGTATAGCATTCTTCATTTATAAAGAGACCAAGCCTAAAGTAAAGTCTTCTAGCTCATTGTTCCTTCTTTCAGATTGAAAGTCTGTTGATTTTGGTTGATGCAATGTCTACCATAAAATAATTGTATGTATTTTTTTTTAAGTCATATATTTAAAGTGTATAAGTTTTGTGTCTTATCTATGACAGTATCTGTTTTTATACAAGTGATTGCTGAATGATATTAATTACAGCTACTGTTTAAATGAATGGAAATACATTTTACATTTGTGGAAGAATTATCCTGCTATGCCATCAAATGTCACTATAAAACCAAAACATCAGCAACTTGTTTTGCATGGCCTTAGAAATTAAACACTATGCTTTTTGAAAATATTAATGAAAAGAATACATTTTATTGCTGTCAGATATCTTTATATACAAACTTATTTAAAAACATACAACACAGTGATTGTAATCTCAAAGCTCTGGACTTGATGTCCTGATTTCTTTCTGTATTTGATAAGCCAGCAGGCCTACAGAAGAGCTTGAGTCATTTTGAATTGGCTGATAAATCATGCTGGTGTCAGAGAACATACAGAGTGTCACTGCAGAGATCTAATCTAGACCAGAGATACTGTAGCTGTATAAATGACGGCAAACTCTGGTTTACTCTGTCCAGTATTATGTATATTACATTGCTTCTTGCATGTTTCACTGTAGTGAAATCTCTAATGAGAGGCACTAAAAGTGTGTTCGGTTTTCTCCGAAACAGATAACCATGACTGTACCAATGTTTTATTACATTGGATGCATATATCTCAGTTCAGTTTGGTTAGTGGTGCTAAAATTGTACTGCATAATGTTAATAAAAAAATAAATAAAAATTGCTGGTATGGTATGACCTTGTTTCTACACATCATGTATTGTGCAAAGAACTGCGCGAAAATGAGTCTTTATTTATCAGTAATCTGCCTTTTAATTATAATTTGTGTGAAAAGGTTTAAACGTTGTTTGCATTTAACTGCCACAGTGTTCACAGTGTGCACAATTTTTTATGCATAATCAAAGCGATACACCCCATCTGAGGTCCTATAAAATATCTGGATTGCCTTTTTATGTATTTGATAAGTTAAAAGAACGATATCAAATATTCTTTTGAGGTAAGAGTGTACAGATCATACAATAAAAAACACAATGTCTTTTTTTAGAACTCAAAATTTCTTTAACTGTGAAAACAAGTATTTATCCATGTGGAAGTTGTGAAACTGATAAAGTGGTGAGAAGAACATTTGCTTCCTTCCAAGTAGATACACCTGCTGGCCTCCCTTACCTGTAGCATACAGTATGCGGACATACAGAATGTAACAAACAATTGTATTTCATGCCAAAAAAATAAAAAAAATTGTGTAATAAACTCTTTATTTGATTATTTTAACATTCTTCATCATCTTGAGAATACAACATGTCTGCTGAGATTCCTCAGATTCTTGGATGTGTGTGTCTGCGCTGCAGTGTGGTGAGTGTGTCTGAAGCTTGGAGTATTGATTTAGTCTGACTGAAATCAGACATTTGAACAAATCCGTTGCTGAAATGATGCTGAATGTGAAATTACATGGCATATAGATTGTGAGGTGGGAGGAGATTTAAGATTTAAAGGGCAGTAGACTAACTTTCTTTTAGTGTGTCTTTGTATGATAATTCACTTGAAGCTTTTTTTTCCATTCACATTTTGAAAGTTATGTTGATGTTTGGCGTTTGTTGTCAGGTTAATCAGGTTAAATGTTCTTTTTTTATGCTAAATTGTTCTAAATATGTTTTGAGAAAGTACTAGCTTATTTCCAGTAACGTAAACCTCTACACATCCACGCCACGCGTGCACTCATGCATTTCTTTCTTGTCAAGCTTAACTCCAAATTGTTACATTTGTATATTTTTTGCAACTCCTGGATCAAATGCTGTTACAGAATAAAGTATCTACACAAAAGGCCTTGACTGCTTTATGAGCCCAAGTCCTTTGAACCTGATGTTTTACCATAGACATGCACACACACACATGTGCACATACACACACTGTCTTCTTGTAATGCAGCGATAGCGTTCTGAATGGCAGATTAGCCGTTCTCTTCGGCTCTTTGACTCAGGCGGTTTCTGTCTCTCTGTTTTTAAGTAAACTAATCTTTGGGCAAATACCCCAACTGCATCTGAGGTCTTAATGTATTTAAAGAGAAAAACCTTACACATGCAGGCAAGTTTGAAGAGATCAGAGCCAGAAACACAATGTGGCAGATTCAGAGTGAGTCTCCCTCTCGCCAGGACTGCTATTGTCTTGTTCTTTCTCTGCCAAAAGTTCTTTGAATTCCTCGGCAGTGTAAACCTCTCATTGTTAGCACAGGTTAACAGATGATATGAGCTCTTGAACATTGCCCTGCACCTTTCTTTGCTGTATATCGCTGTCTCTCTCTTTCATTTGCTTCTCTTTTCTTTGCTCCACTCTATTCAAAAAGACTTACACACCTACATCAAACAGCATGGAGTCATAAATAGATGCTGTTTTGAGGTTGTATTCTGACTGAGAGCTTTCACAGAGGCAATCCACCTGCAAACATTTCTTTTCACTCGTTCCTTCATTTCTCCACTCACTCATAGTTTTTTTTTTTTTTTTTTTGGGCCCTGTTGATGTGTGTAGGTGTGTGCCCTGTGAGTGCAGAGGAATGTGGTTAAATGTAACTCGATAACGTAAAATATCAACTTTGCCATAATGTTTAATACAACATTACTGTGTTGCCATGGCAGCAGTCTGTTTATTACCTTTGAAGGAAGGCTCTGACAGCCCGATGTGATTTTAAATAGTGCCTTTGCGCTATGTGCACGTGGGTGTATTTGTGTGTGAGACAGTTCATTTGTTTAACTGTGATTAATTAGAGACACATTGACATTGAAACACTTCTGATGATAAGGCTGTTAATAGACAACACACACACATGTTTGTTTTTGTGAAAACGTGTAGAAACTCACAAGAAACTTTGTGCATTTTTACTTTCTCAAAAAAAAAAAAACTCATTCTGTATGATTTATAAGCGTTTTGAAAAATGGGGACATGGGTTATGTCCTCATAAGTCACCCTCTCCTTGTAATACCTGTGTCATACCCATGTCATTATACAGAGTTGTGTCCTGATATGTCACAAAAACAAGAGCACACACACACACACACGTTTCAAAATCTTACCATTTCATTACTGTATCAGTCAGTGAGAGGATGATGAGAGGGAGTATATTTGGTTAATAACACACCTGTGCAAAGTTATACAGATTATCAGATAACGGCCTCATGATCCTGCCACTCCAGTTACAGGAACGCCAACCCATTCTGGGACTCAGTTTTATTAATATAGCAGTCCCCTCACTTAAAAAAAAAAAAAAAGTGATCGTGCAGCCTTAAAATTGTTTAGTCAACTAAAATATCCAAGCTGTCACTCGACATTTCAATTTGACTAAACTTAAAATTTAAAGGAAGCATGAAAACTAACTTTTTAAAGTTTAAACAAAGTGCTTGTACTGTAAATATACTGTATAATGTAAGTGTGAAATAACTAAAATGTGTTTTTTTTTTAGGGTAAGGCTATGCAGTCTCTCAGATTTGGTGGGATTTTGTCAACTAGACTTTTAACCATTAGTTCGCCCACATTAGGTCTTCTTGACAGCATTTCATAAGCCATTTTGGCACTTCCAAATAAATAATATCCCTGGCTGTTATGGTCTTTTTACATCTCAAACGCCATCCCTTAGTCCCTTTCCTCGTAGAGTGCTTTTCTCATTATTATAATCGCTGTTTGTGTAAATTTGCTGGCAGCACTTGAAACAGGGATGGTGAACAAACCTTGAGCATTTACAAAGCTATCATTTAACACTTCATTCTTGCTTGTCGTCTTTTAAAGGATTACATAAGAGTATTAAAGAGAAAAGTTTTCAATCACTTCTTTCTGTTTAAGCTCTTCAAGCTAATTATTGATAACATCAATGTTTGAAGGAGGGTTGCCAAATCTTTTTAAATCGCACAGTTGTTTTGAGTGTTATTGTCATGTTGCAAAACATTTATTCTGAAGTCAGCTCTTTGATTTGTTAATTAAATGAAAATAAAAATATAATAAAAATTGCAAGATGCATTATTATATGTTGTAGCAGTATTATGTTGTATTATGATTTAGAAGTATTTTTCTGTGTTAGCAAAGACATGAAATGCTAAATTTCACATAAGACATAAGATATGGTCATGAAACATATTCCAGCACTTACACAACAGTTATCAGATATGATAAAATACAGGAGTTTATGACATGTACTTTAGGAAAAGGACATTTGTTGTCTGATTATTGGTGATTTATGATTATCATTGTTTATTTGAATACTTTATCCACCACCGTGCTTCAAACCAATGATGGCATGTATTTATGTATGAATGTATTTTTTTTTCAGTTGTTGCAAGTATAGTTTGCCATTATTTATTAAAAAACAAATAAATATTAAATAAAATAAATTATCTGAAATAAAAATAAATATATTGGTTAATTTTCATATCTAACATTTTTGTTATACAGTTTTGTAGTGGGTGTGTGTACATGCATGTGTGTTTTAAGTTGTGTAAGTTCAAGGCCAGTGAGGAACATGAATCATGAAGATTATTGAACGATTGTGAAAAATAGATCCCTAATACACAAAGCTTTCCTGAAATAGACACCTACGCCATACGCACACAACACTAGGCAAACATGGCCTGACAGACACAAGCCTTGGCTGGTTTTATTATCAGTCAGCTGGCCACTGGTTGTCATTCATTTGCAGTGCATAAAGCTTCAGCATGAAGTCAGTCATTATTATTCAAAGTCCTGTATAAATGCAGCTAATCAGAGGGAAAGATAAACACAAAGAGTATAGCAGTGCGCTCGTAAAGTTATATAAACATGCTGATTAGGGTAATGAGAGATAAGGATATGGGTGTTGAATTGATTTTGATTTCTATGCATGATTTATGTATTTATTACCAAAGACCAGACAAATAAACCTGTTCTTAAAAAAAACAATTTTCTAAAAAAACAACAAAAACACATTCTTAAAAGTCATTTTCAATCCTTCTAGGTTAATACTCCAGTTGTATTTGGCTTTCTCTTTGCAGACATTAACATGACTGACAGTGGGTGTGTTTTTGTGTTATTTCTCTTCTTCTGTGCACTTTTGTCAGATTAATTATTTTATTAGTTGATTAATTGTGCACTTAATATTTCCACCGCTGTAAACACAGCCACATTAACCTGTTCTGCATTCTAAAGGTCACACTTCTATCTAAACCCAAAGGTTGTGAATGGCCTTTTTCACCTTCAACCAGATTGATCTCTTAACCCCAGAGGGTTTCTGTTTAGTTCATGCTGAATTCGACCTCCTCCAACTCTAATTATTTGTAACAGTTAAAAACATCGGACATCGGACAACAAAGAGAGCATCCATGATTTTTTTCACAGAAATGTGTTCATTTAGTTATGATTGTTTAGTTATGATTATATATATATATAAGTCTGGTGCAGTTTGATTTGGTGGGTACATGTTTATGGAACTGGGTGGCAGGGTGGCTTAATGTGTATGTTTTTGCTTACATGCAGAAATTCACAGGAAGTTTATTGTCGCTACATCTATTTCTTTTTGTGTATCTGGGATCGGTTCCTGTTTAGGTAATAACTTACTGTGTAATCCTGAAGGCAGGTGACTCTGTGGAGCAGTCGGAGAACGCACACAAACATTCACTCTCCCCCCACTCTCTTTCTCTCTCTCTTCTCAAGCCTTTTCTCGAACACAGACACTTCAGGATTAGGCCGAACTGCTGCTTAATCCACTACTTTCCTTGTATTTACTGGTATCTTTTACAAAGCACAAGAGAAATGACTGCATGCAAATGATGTTTCTTTGTCATTTGATATGCATTATCGTTTGTGGTTGAAAGGTAATATTACAGTTAGAAATTAAGGTCATGTTATATGTTAATATTAATTAATATAAATTCTTACAATACTGTGTATTTTGTAATTACCTTAAATAGGTTCTACTTTATATTTGTATAATTATAATATGATATTGGTATTACTTCAAAAACACCACTTTCACTGCTGTACATTATCAGCAATCACTTTTATCAAAAGTCATGTAAGCAAATATGTCAGACATCAGGGAAAACACTTCAGACACTTGAGGTAAAGTTACATTTAGATTTAGAAACACTAAGGGCCTTTAACTAATAGTCCATACTCTTAAAAATAAAAGTTGTTTATGGACATCTGTAGTACCATGATGAAGCTTTAAAATCAATAGAAACTTTCACAAATGTACAAAAACATTTTTTTTTTTTTTTAAAGGATAAATGTTCTTTGGGCAACCAAAAATTGTCCTTATATGACTTGCAAAAAATCACTTTTTCAAAAGTGCAAATGGATAATATAATATTTAAAAGAAATTAGTTTCCATTTTTTTCTACAAAATACACAGATGGCACAGATTGCAGAAGTAATAGATAATAACAAATATTTCTAAAGCACTGCCTGAAGAAACAGTTAAGTAATGTTATAAAAATGGAAAAATATGTACATGCACTAACAGGGACAGTGTCTGGAACAACAGACATGTCATTTAAATCCTGCCATTCAAGTTGACAGTTAATCCGGGACAGAGATGGAATGAGACACAAACACCTCTAACAAAGGGTGGGAGCTTTATATCAGTTAGAGACATCTTATCTCTGCATTCAAATGTGCGTTTCATGAGTAACAACTCATTTTAAGACACGCTAGCTGCCCTTACTCCCTGTAATTATAGACAAAATGTTGGAAAAAAGAAAGAGTTAAAGCAAGAGATTGAATGAATGGGGTGAGAAAGAGCAAACAACTTTCACAAATCCATGAATAATTTTAGTTTGAATAAGACTAGAGATGCTTGTTATGCCGCAGCTGCTCATGACATGGAACAGACTTGAAGTAAGTGGCACTGAATTGAACTGACGTGCATTCTGAGGGAGTGAATTAAAGTGCATTTAAGAGACCGAGAGCGAGAGGCTGTGTTGCGTGTATGACACACAGTGTTGGAATGTGGGCCGCAGGCTCTGTACAGCCATCTATGTGAACCTTTGTAAACAAACTTATAGTAGGAGAGCAACCAGACCACACACAAACACACACACATTACCACATAAACACAGATATGAAAGCAGTGCATAACAGATGAAAACAAGAATTTACAAAGACAAAAAAAAAAAAAAAAAAAAAAACATATCCTCTAAAAATGTAAAAACATTCTGTGGGCATAGAAAAATATATTTAAATCCCCCTTAAAATAATCACATTTTGTTGCTTTGCAGCCTGAAATGAAGATGGACAAGGTTTTTGTTTTATCCAGCTGTATTTGCTCAGTGCATCTTATAACATCCAAGTGAAGGATATAACACCAACAAATCATTAAAAAAAAAAAAAAAAATAAAAAAAAAAAAAAAAAAAAAAAAAAAAAAAATATATATATATATATATATATATATATATATATATATATATATATATATATATTAATAAATAAACAGAATCTCTGAGTTGGAAAAAGGATCACCCCCTCCTAAAAATGACTTGTAAACTCAATCAGACGGAGCTAATCACCTTCTCAAAGGCACGCAGAGCAGCAGCATTGATCAGATGTGGTCTTTTTCATGAGCTCAGCATGAAAAGAGCTTTCCTGGAGCATTTTTTCTGTCCTTGGTAGTGGAACTGAAGCAAACAAAAAACTGTGGGTGGCAAGACATTGTCAATAGATCTCCAGGATAAAGTTGTGGACAGGCACAAGCCAGGAGATTGATACAAAAAAAAAAAAACATTAAGGCTTTATCAATGCCTAGAAGCACGGTGAAGTCTATTATTAAGACATGAAAGGTATTTACTAACATCTGTTAGTTTATAATGTATGCTAACATTGGAACCTTGTTGTAAAGTGTTATCACACATATTTCTTCATTAATTTATGAATTAAAAATATGAAACTGAATAAATAATTAAAGACAAAATGTGTGTGTTTGTGTGAGTATAAAAACTAGAAAATAAAAAAGAAACTGCAATGAGTCACTGTCTCATTTCTTTTTTATTTCTATGTTATTTTAAAATGCTAAAATAAGTATAAAATCAAATAAATTGTAAAAATGCTAACTGTTTTCTTTTGTGGGTGGGGTTTGGTTTAATCTGTAATAATCATTTGCATTATATGAAACTATTGAAGCCTATGGTATGTACTCATTTAGACAGGCATGTAAGCATATGATTGTGTGAGTTATGGTTTAGGTATTTTTTGGTAATCATTACTGTGACTAATGTATATACAGGAACTCCATTACTCCAGCAATCCTGTACTTACTGTGGTTATGAAAAGTATTGCAAATTTCCACTGTTTAATTTCCTGTTAGACAGGGAGTTAAGGACTTAAATGTAATTAACGGAATGGAGAAGATTGATTTTCGATTTGCATAGTCCCTTATTGTCCTTTATTTCATCCCACTGGCAGAACTCAAAACACACACATACACATACTGTATATACCCTGTTCAGCATAAACATACACCACATTTATAAACCCTGACCATCTTGCATTAATACTATCTTGAAAGTGGTGCAATAAGGCCTATTTGTTCAAATGAAGAAATATGAAATATTACATTTTTGGATTTTCTTCTAATTTTTACCTCCTAATTTTATTTGATATAAAGCAGGGTTTTGTTGTGATAAACGGGGTTTCAAGGATGTTTAGAAAATTCAGCATAAAGGTTTTACTAAATGATCTCAACATAACCAACATCATTTTACATTTGACTCGATTTGCATCCAGCCGTTTATGCCGCTGTCACCAGCTCCTCTCAGTAGTGTTCCTATCTGTTCTCCCTCAGGTCACACACACAAAGTTGGAGAACAATGTGTCATAAGCATTTCCATGTCCTGCCGTATGTTCTCATAACCTGCACCATAGGCCTCTTTGATATTACGTCATTTCCATCCTCTGTATACTGTATGCGTGGACAGTGGAGTGTCTTTTATTTATGTCATGTTTCAGCTGTGTGTTGTGCATGTTGCGATGTGACAGCCTGCAGGTCAATCAGAGGTTGTCTCTGCTCAAGTGAATGTGCAGAAGGTGAGAGAGGTATGAATGGGTTGACACATCTGTCAGGTTTATATTGGCATTAAAATACTAAGCAATTTACACAAAGTAGGTGGAGATAAAATCTCAGTCTGACAAGAGAAAAGAGAGAGAGAGAGAGAGAGAGAGAGAGAGAGAGAGAGAGAGAAATTGCCACATGTACAGACAATGTAGCAGGTAAAGAAATAATTATCAAGTGCTTTGCTAACCATATCCTATAGAATAAAAAAAATAAAAATCAGTAACTACATTATGCCATGTAAATAAATATCTTAGATTATATAGTTTAGATTATAAACAGTTTATGTTTAGATTCTAATTTAGATTATTTAGAGATTATTTAGCAATAAATTATTAGTGCTATATGTGTGTGTGTGTGTGTGTGTGTGTGTGTGTGTGTGTGTGTGTGTGTGTGTATATATATATATATATATATAACAACAACATATATTAACAATAATAATTCACAGAAAACAATTTAGTATATCTTATATTTTAGATTTTATAAAACTATATATATATATATTTTAAAAACAAAATTTAAAATGTATTTAAGGCTAATCTAACAGAAAGTACAGTGTATAGCTTAGTTACATGATAAGAGAGCTTGAAATAAAGAAGAGAGTTTGTTAAAGCATGATAGAGCTGAATGGTGACCCCTCCTCTTCTCTTTCTCTGCAGTAGCCTACAGGATGTCTTTCATCCACCCTTTCCAAGAGGATCAAAAGCCCGTTAAAACTGACCCCAGTGCATTTCTCTCTCTCACACATGTAGTTTCCTCGGCCAGATACCCCTTTTATCCACATTGTGGAAATGAGCCCTATTTCCTTTTTTAATGCTTAGCTCATTACTCATGCACACACTTACATTAAGCTTATACATTCAGATGGATGTCCTGCCAAATTCAAACACCCTACTTACGCTAAACTTCCTCTAGCTCATGAATTCAGTGCATCGACTGTAAACAGGTTAGCTCTGCTTGTGTAAATATAAGACTGTATATAACCTTGTTAACAATTCTTCAACGTATAGGCCTATTTCCGTGTGGTATTTCGCTGTCTGACAGATACCAAAACAATCACTCATATTTTATGCATTTTAAGTGAATATACACCTCTTCTGAAAGCAGTAATTTTTATGACTGTACGCATTTGGAATAACTGCTCAGCAATCTCTGCTTTTGTAGCGCCCTCAACTGGTCAAGTTTGGCACATACAGTTTCATAAAATACTTGTAAATGGACATATTTCAGTTGTAGAGTACATATAACTTTTTTCTACTCTTTCACCGCTACCCAGAAATTATGTGTAGTATATGTGCCACTTTTAATATCTATTATAACTGAAACAATATTTACGTAACATATAATAATACAATATATTTTTTAATAAAAATAAATAATTCAGTGATTAGTGGGTGATAACACAATGTCAAAAAGAAGATCAAAATATAATATACCATAATAAACCACAAATGTCTCCTGTTGGAGTTGTCTTACAAATTATAATGAATTTTTTCACAATCTTTACAAATAAATTACCTTTGCAAATAAAACACAATTCACTAATACATATAAATTACGAATAACTGAAGAGAAATAGAGAACTTTTCAAATGAGAACCAAACTGAATAACCTTTATAACTTTTGAAGTACCTGTTGGCTTGAACAGAAAGAGACCTGGAAGCTCTAAATAAAATCCCTATTAAATTTTTTAAAACAGTTTTTAGTGCTCTAAGAGCGTATCTTCTTGTGAACATATCAATGCAACTTGTTCAATTCACTGATCCATGTAGTTCTTCAAGACATCAAGAGCTCAGAATTTTTTTATTACAGTAACAGTGCTCTGTGAGAGTGATTTTTAGGTGTGTGTGTGTGTGTGTGTGTGTGTGTGTGTGTGTGTGTGTGTGTGTGTGTGTGTGTGTGTGTGTGTGTGTCTGTGTGTAATAGGAAGCCTATTCACAGTATTTCCTGTGCTGGCCCAGGACCCATGGGAACACATTGAGGAACACATTCAAGCAGAACAATAATGTAGAGAAATATCATTCTTCTGCCCCCATCATGTGCACACAGTGCCATCCAAGTGTAAAAGTGAATAATAATAATAATAATAATAAACTTTTAATCAGAAGTAACATGAATCAGTGCTAATTCATAATCTGAAAAAAAAAAAAAAAATGTAATTCCCTGTTATTCATTCTGTATTATGTGTCTGTTCCACTCTCACTCTGTAACAGAGTACTGATGTTTCTGGTCATTTAAGTCTTATTGCTGTGTTGTGACCCATGGTGTAGTAATTGCCACTTTCATATCAGGAATGTGGAACAATCATCAGCAGTGGGTGAGCTGAACAAACAAACAGTGAAGATCTTAATTGAGTTATCTTATTTTACTAACATTTTCTCTGTTAATTAGCTGGATGGCTCTTTGTCGGTGGCCCTCTTGAGAAAATAGCCGAGGCTACATGACGTGTTTACACTGTTGAACATCCCTTGTGGTGCCGTCACACGCAACACAGTGCGTTGAGGCCGCAAGAAAGTCAAATTGGATTTGATTCTTCAGATTAGTTCAGAATGATTGAAAAAATGACGTTCCCAAGAGCCCAAAAGGCCTTATCTGAGGGAAAGTATCTTTGCCGTGCACTATTTAGGGAGATAAGAGAGGGCATAATGGCACACGGTACTTGGGTGGTCTGTGTTGTGTGGTGTTATGGTGCGGCGCTTTCCCAGAACAAGTGGAAGTAACGCCATATGCATTGTGAAAATGGTTCATAATCTACATGTGACCTCACAGGATGACTTTGATGTTGAACATTGTATAATTGAAATACAATTAGTTAAACTGAGTGTTGCATCACAGCATGAAACACAAAACCTGGAGCGTGATGTTATATGTTTTATGAAATGATTAATAACTTTTATACACAATTAATAAATTATATAAATTTAATTTATATATTATACACAAAAATTCAATCTGAATTGAAATCTATCTGTCTCTTGTTTACATTCATATTTAATGATGATTAAAGTTCAAAATAAAACAAGGAATGATAAATCCTTAACTAATACTAAACAACTTTGATTCAGTCAGGAGACATCTACCAAAAAGTTTTCTATTAAAGTTATCTAGTTCCCAAGCAAGTTCGAGTGTTCAGGATTTTACAGTCTTTTGTTTTATTTTGAAATATTATTCGACAAACCTACAACATATTCTTGCGATTTACCAAGTATATTTGTATTTTTATGATGATTAAAATTAAAAGTGCTAGATGTAGCCTTCTTTCATTCATTCTCCAGAAACATGAGCATTTAGCAAATAGCAAAATTTCAGATCATCAGTCTTCTTTTTCACTGCACTGTCATTTGTAGGCATAAATAAAAAATAAATACCAAATTCCTTAAAATTACATTACAGTTTACATCTACACTATGTGGCTCAATGTGATGCATTGGTCGTGTGTCTGTCACGTGATTCGTCGTGTGGGCGGGGCCTCAGCGTCTCAACCGGAACTGTTTTTCAGAAACTTTCTCCTGCCTTTATCTGTGTAAGTAATCGCAATGTTTTATTTTACCTTGCTTTGCAGATGATTAAGCAGGGTTCTTATTATGTGGAAAAACTGTGTTTTCAATGATTTCGTTGTCGTCGGCTTGTCAATTCTGTCGGCTTGTTTTTAGCATTAGCCAGTCAGCTATTGTCATCTGTCAGAGCTGCTGTTTATGTCTATGTTTTGTTTGACAACCTCACCATAATATATGTGAATTAGTTGTGTATTTTATCTTTGTGAAAATTCATGTTTGTTCTAATCAAAGAGGATAACAGTCTCCGTCAGTTCATTACTTTGTCAGTAATTACAAACTCAGTTTGAATGCATAATAATTTTAGCAAAGTAAGCGTATAAATCAAATTTGACTTAAGTATCTGTTTTGTTTCATTTCAAGGAGAGATCTAACATCTTGTTTTGTTTTGGGATCATGTTTCTTCCGTCTCATCTTAATAGCAGCAGCTTAAAATGCAGCCCAGGGCTCATGATGCTTTGCAATAGCTTGGTTTTTGTTTGATGTATTATTATAGCTGAAATCATTATGCACATTGAAACCAGATTATAGCTAAATTGATAATGATACTTAATTATATATTTTTTAATGTGTTGATTTTTGAATGCATGTTTTCTATTTTTGCTTTTTGGTGTTTACTGGCTACAGCTTTTAGAGATAGAAGTAACACACTCACTGATCTATATTATAGATATATTATAGATCAGTGAACACACTGCAAATCTATTTAAATCTATTTGTCTTGCAAACATAAACTTGCAGCAATTAATACAATTCTAGCCGATAAAATAAGGTTTTAAACATAAACTTGCAGCAATTAATAAAATTCTAGCCAATAAAATAAGATTTTAATTATTTATATCATGGCCAATATTTAGAATTTATACTTTTGTGTCTAATAAAAGCCCTAAGTAGTCATTTTGTAAATGATGACAAATTATATGCAGTCAGCAGTATTATGGTGTTGTGTTAAATATTTTGTTCAAGCTCCTACTATTACATCTGGAGTGTTAATTTCTCCTGCTGAGAGAGTGTGTGCTGTAGGTGGGGGGTCACTGTGTTTATAAAGGGGACTGAGTGTTGATAGGATGGCGCTTAGTAATTTGTCTGAGACAAGCCCCTTATTCCATAGAGACTCTCAGGTGTCAGTCATCTAAGCAGTCAATCATTCCCAAATGTTGCCTCACAGAAGTGTGTGTGTGTTTGACTTTACCATTTTCGCTTCTATCAGACTTTGCTGTAACAGAGCAGTAGGCATTTTTTTTACGTTTTTTTAAAATGTAATCCTTTTAATTGATTTTTTTTAATGTGATTTGTTTTACCCCTCATTTTTTTTATTTTTGTTTTGTCAAAAAATGCCAAGCCACTTAATAGACTTTTCCCCATTTTCATCTTTATTTATTTTCACAATTATTGTTGTCACTTTGACATTTTTGCCACACTTTTAAGTTTTGAATGAAAACGTGCTCATCATAAAAGAGGTGTATTTAAATCATAGTATGCATGAATTGCATTTTAGTGCACACCCAGACAAAAAAAAAAAATAATAATAACACAGGGCACCATTGACCTATGTAATCTATAAAGACAATTTTACTATTTACCAAGAAATTGGTATCATCATCATAATTCAGCAGTGAATATACATGTCAGACAGTTAGTTTATATTACTGCTAGACATGGCAAGACTTCTTCTGAAGCTGCACTGTGGACTCTGAAGGTCTGCTGTAGAACTCAACCATCACCCGGTCCCCCTTTATCTCTCTCTCTGGTCCATGCCAGAGACCACACAGACACAGAAACACACCCTACCAGACCACACAGACCGCCCTGGAGCTGTCAGTCTTGTGCTCCGTGTGGGTGTTTGTATACGAGAGAGAGCTTTTGTGACTGTTGCACGGGAAAAATGCCCTGATTTCTGAACTAGTATAGTGTATATACTATAGTGTAGCATCTGTGTCTCTCCGAACAGTAACACGCTTGCTCAGTGTGAGCTGGTTGGGTAGATTTATTTGTTCATGTCTAACAGTTTTTTAAATGCACTGAACATGCTGAATCTTTTAATGTGTGGCTTTCAGCAGAGAATGCCTTTTTTTAAGAATGCCTCCTGAGCCTAAACAAAACACTTAGTGTTTACCTGTGTCTAGTCTAGGTGTGTAAAGGATGTCTCGTGCACGCCAGCCTCCCTTGGTGACTGGCATCTCACCCAACGAGGGCGCGCCGTGGACCAAAGTCACTATTCGTGGAGAGAACCTGGGGACTGGACCCAATGATCTCATAGGTAATAAACATGTATATAGCCATTGCATTACAGATAAACACCCTCCGTTTGAACAAACATACACTAGAGTTCAAAGCAATTAAGCTTTATTTTAAGAAATTAATGTTTTTATTCCGCAAGGGCGCATTCAATTGATTATAAGTGACAGTGAAGATTTGACAAAAAAATCTATTTCAAATAAATGTTATTTTCAACTTTTAGATCACGGTTTATTATTAAAAATATTAAGCAGGATAATGATTTTCAGTATTGATAATAATAAGTAATAGTGATAATAATAGAAGTAAATACTATTTATAAATTGTAATAATATTTTAAAACATTTTTGGATTAGATAAGTGCAGTCTATGTGAGCACAGGAGACTTTTTGCAAAAACATGAAAATAAAGTCTTATTGTCCCCACACATCTGAACACTAAAATTCAGACATTTTCTAATTTTCACCCATTTTCTTCTGATTTAGCAAAGGGATAAGAAAGGAAAACGCATACATCCCACTGTTAATATGAATGTCTTCATAGAGAAATTATCAGTCTATTAAATCTGGGGGGGAAATAAATACATCGGTTTTGGCATTAACTTCCTTTTCTCTTGGTCTTTGTCTGTCTCTGTCTGTCAGGTCTGTCTATCTGTGGTCATAACTGCTTGCTGACAGCAGAATGGATGTTAGCTAGTAAGATAGTGTGTCGAGTGGGTCCAGCTAAAGATGACAAGGGCGAGATCATTGTGACCACCAAGAGCGGAGGCCGAGGGACGTCCACGGTCTCCTTCAAACTGCTCAAACCCGAGAGGATCGGTGAGACACACACTCACAGTGCCCTCTTAACTCATGTACACACACTTCGTGCATGTTTACAATGCTCAATCTTACATACGATGATTTCGGATCTCACATAAGAGTTTTTATTTTTGCATTGTCAGCATATTGTTGTGCATGTTAACACACACAGTGTCTGTTAAAGGCAAAATCATCATTTCGGTTTGATAGATACACACTCCTTGAATGTACACAGATGCTCTTTGAAGACGGCAATGGATTTTGAGCACTCAACCAATGAGTATGTGCATGTTTTTTTTGTGTTTAGGCATTCTGGATCAATCTGCGGTCTGGGTTGATGAGTTGAATTACTATGACATGAGGACCGATCGCAACAAAGGAATCTCTCCTCTCTCGTTGAGGCCGGCCAACCCTTTGGGCATCGAAATAGACAAGTAAAGAAACATTCACAATTGAGTTTGTGTTGTCCTCTTATGAACTTAGAAAGTAAGACATTTACACCTAAAACTAATCACATGTATTTCTCTACTCAACACACACACACACACACACACATGCACATATGTGCTTCATTTCTGACTTTCTGATTAAAACACACACTCACTTAGACCATAACAAATGCATTTCCTCACACACTTCACCCAAGAAGCACTGCCCTGTGTTTATAAGAGTGGACTGCTGTGTTTATAAGGAAGGAGGTTCAACAGAAAGTAGAAACAGCCCCATTGTGTGTATATCTTCTACCTGGATGAAGTCATTGGTACACCATTTCCTTAGATAGGAAGTGAATCTCTTCCTTTCCCTGACCTCTGCAGCATCTTTAACTATTTATTAATGCATATCTATATATTCAGTCAATGCATATCTATAGATACACTACAGTTCAAATGTTTGGGGTGGGTAACATTTTGTAATGTTTTATTTTTAATTTTTTTTTATCTTATGCTAACCAAGCCTGCATTTAAAATATAGTAAAAACGGTAATTTAAGAAATCTATTAATAATATTTTTTTAATAATATTTGTTCCTGTGATGGCAAAGCTGAATTTTCCACAGCCATTACTCCATTCTTCAGTGGCACATGATTCTTCAGAAGTGTTTCTAACATGTTGATTTTCTATTTCTTTCAAAAAATAAATCTCAAACTTTTTCAGCGGTATGTGAGTCTTATGTATTTCATCAGTCTATTCTGTGACACATCAAAAGACACTGTGGGTTGGCTTATGCAGTGCTGTTTATATGAGGACAGATCTGGTCTTGTTTTCTCTATAGTCTGGACTGTGGTAGATCAGATGGTCTATGATCTGTGGTGTTTTCGTGATGAGGCTTTATAGACCAGCTGTGTGGGTGTCTGTCTTCTGTTTTTCAGAGGGACGGTTCCTCTGAAGGATCTAGAGAACATGTTCCCTAGAATGAGCGGAGACTTCACTAGTGAGAATTTCTCTGCCACCTGGTACCTCATCGAGAACCATTCTTTAACCAGGTCGGGCTATATACCATCCATCTGTGCATTTGTTAATCTGCCAAAATAGATTTTTGTGTGATGTGTGTTATGTTTGTTGCTGTTTTAGCTTTGAGCAACTGCGTGCAGCTGTGGGAAATCTTAAGAAACAGGCCAGTAAGAAGAATGAGGGCAGTCTGGCCTACGTGAAAGGAGGTCTCAGCACTTTCTTTGAGGCTCAGGATGCTCTTGCAGGTATGTGTGCTTGGTGTGTACGTTAAAACATATAAATACAACCATAAGTAATTCAGTTCTTGCAGTTGACTGAAGGGAACAGAAGCATATTTTAGTGAAACAGAATTTTGTGTGGGAAGTAATATAGGGTGGGACTGGATTGTGTCCATGAGGATTTTATTGCGTTTAGGTCATGTTGGAATGATTGTGTTGAAATTACTCATCCTGTGAATACAATGTTGTAATGACCATTGGAAAGCTCAGTATTTCTTTTGAGTTCTGGCTTTTTGAGTCGATTTGAATTAAAGACTGGAAGCACATTGCAATTGATTATAATTAGTTTCATTTGTCAATATAGACTGTACATTATAGTTTTTTTTTTATAGCTTTTTGTATATATTCTGTGGACTTCTGATGAAGAATTGTTAAGCTTTTTTTTCAATGGGTTGGCTTCTATATTAAGTTTTAAAAGTAAAGCTCAAATAGACTCATATAGTTGCATGGGACTTTTAATCAAGTTTTTTTTTTGCATCTTCATTGTACACAGGTGTATGTGTCTCTATTCAGACTGCTGTCATCAGAGGTCAATGGCACTGTGCAGATTCTATTTTCCAAATCTGTCTGTGTGTGTGTTAGACTTTTCTTGGGTCACTTGTCTGGAGTCAAACAGAAGAACTATTCTTAGCACTGCGTTTCCATGTGATTGACATGCATGAGGACGGATAACAAGGCGTGGTTGTCATAATGTTTAGACGAGGTTGTAATAAGGTTGTCATTGTGCTGAGAGGAAACGAGAGAGCAGCAGACGGAAGCTGCACTGATTCCCAGAGAAGACTCCCAAAAACTTACCAGGCAGAAGTCAAAACATACCTCAGAGACAGAGGAAGTGTACCACATAGCATTCCGGACCCCGGGGGGAGCCGGAGGTTAGCCATGACGTCATTGTGTACAGAAGTTTCCCAAATCCAGATGTGGAGACAGAAAAGAGACTTCATTTAGTTTTTTTTTGTGCAATGGTTTATCTTCGTATTTAGCCACTCTATAGCATATATATATATATATATATATATATATATATATATATATATATATATATATATATATATATATATATATATATATATATATATATATAATATATAATGTGTGTGTGTATGGCCTAAGGTCATAAAAAGTCTTAAATATCTTAAATGGTATAACACAAGTCGTAATTATCATTTAAAAGATCTTAAATTTGGGTCAGAAAAACAGGAATTACGTTACGGTCTATTGTGATTATTAAACATCAAAAGGTTGTGATTAAATAAATGTGAGGAACACATTTTCAACACATTGAAAGTCAATACACAGCCTCGTTGCACGTTCTAGAGGCTCGCGGTTTCAGAGCAGTTCGCAATCAGTGAATAGCACACATTTATGCCAAGTGATTGTATATGGTCTACTGTTGATGAATTATGACAGCGTTTACATTATGGCGTTTATATTGTAAAATGTTGTGTAGGTGGTTGTAAGAGTTCATATTTTATTTGCAAGTTGTAATTGTAATGCACAGACAATTCAAAAGAAGATTATATTTTGGGATTGTTTATAAATAAAACTCAAAAGCTTTTATTTGAAACATAAAGCATTTGTAACATTATAAATGTCTTTACTATCGCCTTTGATCAATTCATTGCATCATTGCTGAATGAAAGTATTCATTTCTGACCCCAAACTTTTAAACGGTAGTGGAAATGCTCTCAAACATGACTTTTTTTCTCATTCTCTCTCTCTCTCTCTCTCACTGTCTTTGTCTAGCTATCCATCAGAAGCTTGAATCGGACGGCACTGAGAAGGTGGAGGGCTCTATGACCCAGAGACTAGAGAACGTCCTTAACAGTAAGACATAAACCCAGACACATGCTCAAAATCACACACGATTACACAAAGCAGCTTAATTTAAGATCAGAGTTGCATATGCATTCTCTTTAGACCATCAAAGCCACACATTTCACGCAGACCTCGGCGTGTTTCTGTGAGTGCGTCTGCGTGTGTTCGAGACCACTCGTATCCCAATCATATCTCCATATCAATTCTCTCATGTGACGGAAGGTCAATAAACATGCTCGTTTCCTCCGAGCCGCACAAATAAACCAGTCACACACTGACGTGCTTTCATCGCCAGCCCCTCCTTATCCTCCTCGCCACCCATCTTTACAAGTACATTTAGATCTATGTTCTTACCAAAGCCACTTACTGCCTTTGACTCTCAGCCAATCACAAAGGGGCACAATAGTGGAAAAAAGGCTGGTCGGACTTTTATAGTGGTCATGGGGCTGGTTCTTATTAAATCTGACCAAAGGATTCCAGAATAGCCGACCACCCAAGAAGAGGGAGCGTAAGAGATCTTGAAATTATTTCGAACCGAATAAGGATGATTAAACCATTTTTTCATCAGCTGTTGTCCTTCTACACCCTTATCTCATCTCTTTCCATTTGCTCATTCTTCTCAGGAGCAAGTGAAACTGCTGACACCCTGTTTCAAGAAGTGTTGGGCAGAAAGGACAAGGCCGACTCCACACGCAGTGCTCTCAATGTCCTCCAGAGATTCAAATTTCTGTTTAATCTGCCACTCAACATTGAACGCAACATCCAGAAGGTGGCATCCCCCATTCATTCATACATACATACATGCTGTACAGTTTGGGTACAGGGATATTTGGAATATTTATTTATTATATATATATTTATTTAGCAGGGACACATTAAATTGATCAAAAGGGACAGTAAAAACTTATGTTGTTAAAAAAAAAAAAAAAAAAAAAAAGATTTCTAATAAATATAGTTCTTTTGATACTTCTGATTATCAAAGAATATATGTTTAACAGTTTCCACAAAAATATTAAGCTGCACAACTGTTTTCAATATTGCTTATAATAAAAAAAAAGTTTGTTTCTTGAATACTAAATTCAGCATATTTGAATGATTTCTGAAAAATGTGACACTGAGGACTGACGTAATGGCTGCTGAAGATAGTAATAATTTTAATTAAAAAAAAAATATATATATATATATATATATATATATATATAATAGTATTATGACAATATCTCATAATTATTATAAAATATTTTTGTATATAAAAATGTATCAAAAAAACTGCAGCAGAAGTGACTTCTTTTAAAAACACTGCAAAATCGTACCACCCAAAATCGTATACTTTGTGAGAAATAATGATGATCTCTGAATGCTAAACTGACTGTATGTATGTGTATGGTTTCCTTCCAGGGCGATTACGACGTTGTTATAAATGATTATGAGAAAGCCAAATCTCTGTTTGGGAACACAGAGGTCCCTGTCTTTAAGAAAGGTGATCTGATCTTCACTGATAATAATTGATAACATATATCAATATGAGACGCATATATTCACATTACCTGTAGTACTGTGTAAATGTTAAAAAAGATTCTCTGCATATCTATTTGTAGTGTATTCGGAGGTGGAGACGCGGGTGGAAACCCTGAGGAAACTGCTTTTGGATAAACTTCTGGAGACGCCATCCACTCTATATGATCAGAAACGCTATATCAGGTGTGTTAAAGCTCACGTTATTCATCACCTGTGACCGGGGTTTTCATGCTTTTTGATGCCAGGGAAATATTAAAAACATACTGTGTGAGAAATCAATAGAATTTTCAATCTTTCCTGTCACTTTTGATCAACTTAATGTATCATTCCTGAATAATAGTATTCATTTCTTACTTACCCCAAGCTTATGAGTGGTAGTGAAAATATTTGATATTTAATTATTTATTTTAAGTAATTACATTCCCTGCCTTACATGACTTGTCATTGTGAGAGGGGTTTAAGGGGTCCTGATAAAGGACGTCATTATATAGCTCTAATGATTCTCTCTTTTTTTTTTACTCAAGATACCTGTCGGATCTACATGCTCCAGGTGACCCAGCATGGCAATGTATAGTCGCTCAACATAAGTGGATCCTGCAGCTGATGCAAAACTGTAAAGAAGATTATATCAAAGAGCAGAAAGGTACACACACTCATGCAGATAGTTTGAAATAAATTGATGGGTCCTCTACAACTCCGACGAGTGAAAGCAGTGTGTGTGTTCTGCCCTGTGTGTGTTTGTTTAGATAGAGAGCAGCCCGTGTGTGGTCTGGTCATGACCTTATAGAGAACAGGAAGTCCACAGAGCGCTATAGTGTGGCAGAGCGGGTGGGTGGGTGGATGGGGGGGGGGGGTTGCTGTAGAGAGAGACAGACATCGGGGAATACAAGGAGAGAGAGGAGCATAGATAAACGCAGGAGATGATTGGAAACCTGGATCAACACCAGCATTTTTTTTTTTATCAAAAGAAAGAGTAAATATCCAAGTGGCTGAATGGTATACATCTTTATCTGTGAGAAAGAAACATGACATGTGTACACCATGTGGACATATTGAATGTTTCAGACTATATCAACAATTTAATCAAGACTTAGGAAGAGTCCCAGAAAGATCTTTAGTGCCATCTACTGTCAGAGAAGAGCTGCTGCACGAGGGGTGTGCAGAGGAGCCAACATCTCTATCTGTAACAATTTCAAAATGATCTGTATCAGGATAAAATCCGGAAGTGGGCGGGGCTTGACCCAGATGTTCATACAATTACTGAAAACCGTTATTTCAATGAATTTACAGCCTATATTTTTTTCTTTATAGTTATCATAAAAAAATATTCCTTGTATAACTGATAAAATAATATTTTTCATTATGATAATAACATTTAAATATCTTCTGACTGTCTGATTTGAAAGCCTCATATAGACAGTCCTTTGAGGTGTAGCACGGTTGGGCTTCAGGTGACCCGAGTTTGAATCCAAGCTCAGGGACCTGTCCTGATTAAAATGTTTTAATTAAAACAGTAGTAATAGATGTTAATAAAAGTAAAATAAGAGGAATATATTTAACTCTGTGTACTGAGTAATCTCAGGTGAAACCACAGCCTCAAATAAGAGGAGGCTGACTCTATAACTAGCAGATTAAAAAACTTTGAGGTTGAAAAATATAAAAAATAAAACTTTTTACTGTGCATATAAATGTAAATCTGTAAAAATTTTGTACCTGCATAAATGCCATCTCTGAGAGAGATTAAGACATGTAGCCTATCATACCAAGTTTAAAATATTTTAATAACATATCAAGCAGTAGAACATGTATATGTATCTTAGTTTATTATTAGGCTAGAGCTGTTTTGGTTTCTGAGCAAAGCGCACAAAGTCACTTTGCATAAAAGCATTTGCCTCATTATTTGCGCTCAAATCACTGGGAAAAAAAGAAAGAAAAAAAACACAGATTGAAAGAGTGCAGCATCATCTAGACCTATTTCCCCATGAGCAAGGCTCAAAATATGCCTTCATCTACATCCGTCCATGAGTGGAGCATGAATTGGCACTCTTAACTGAGTGTGTGGGGTTAACCGAAACCCTTTATTTTATAAACATGATTCATTGTTAAATGCTGACGTGTGTAGATAAGCATTCATCGTGTCTCTCTGTGTCAGTGGGTGGTGTCGGTTTAGAGCTGGATCGCTCCTCAGCCCTGAACAGGATCAGCCTCTCAGCTCCAGTGAAGAGAGGAGGCAGCTTCCAGACACCTAAAGATGACTGTGAGTACAACATCAGAATGATTAACATATGATTTCTGAAGGATCATGTGCTGCTGACAAATTCAGCTCTGCCGCCAAAGGCATAAAATTGTTTTCAGTTATAATAAAATAGAAAACCGTTATTTTAATTTGTTATAATATTCCACAATATAATAGTTTTTAATGCTTTTAGCTTGTTAAGGATAATATACTTCTTTCAAAGACAATAAAAAAATCGTACACATATTATATACAGGTATATAGTAATGTATGATTTTCGGCTAATTTGAAACTGCACCTAGTTAGCATGAGTTGTGAAAGTCATAGAAAGCTCATTGTCAGCCACTTTTATTTTAGAAACCGAATGTTGCTCTCTTCATAACATTATATCATACGTATTTTCTCAGCGAGGCTCTATAAGAGTCCTCAGCAGGTGAGGTTTGTGGAGAAGCTCTCAGACGTGGTCATCAGTCAGCTGCCCAACTTCTGGAAACTGTGGATCTCTTACGTCAACGGCAGTCTGTTCAGTGAGGTAGATGCATGGACAAATAGACTCAGACGTGTTCGAAACAAAGGTTAGTGTAATCATGCTTTGATGATCATGTTGACTGTGTTGTCTTGGACAGACGGGAGAAAAGTCTGGTCAGGTGGAGAAGTTAAAGAAGAACGCCCGGCAAAGACAGAATGACTTTAAGGTCAGTAAAGCAGCTGGAATGGTTTTGAGCTTGTGGTCCTGAGATTAAGAGTGTGCGCATGAGCCACTAAGGTTCAAGAGTAGTGATGCACCAAAATTTATGAAACTGAAAATATTTGGCCCAAAAATGAATTTTCAGTTTCATCTGAAACTGTTTAGAGGGCTAAATCATTAACGGAAACTGGTGTTTAATCTCCGTTTCTTCCATAGCGCATTTTGATATAGTGAACATGTCATATTGATGAACCAAAATCAGAATAAGCATGAATATCATGAACATCAGTAGATATGTTGAAAGGCACAATATTTATATTTACTCAACCTGTTGTCTTAAAAGACAATTTATACAGTAACCATTTAAATCTTTAGATTTCAACAATAATTATAGCAGAAACAGAATTATATAATTACAAAGATGATAAAAACATCGCCTTTTGTGCAATTTAATTGTTTATATACAACTCTTTTAGCTTTTTTCTGAGTGTTGATTATTAAATTACAATTATTTTTGAAAAAGCATGATGGGTTTGGCACAATTGATTGTGTTTAGGGCATGATCGAGGAGGTGACCTGTCGTCTGGTGCAGCTGGTTCGAGGGGCTCTGTTACCCTCCTCTCTTACTGAGCAGCAGCTGAGGCAGTATGGAGGCTGGGACACCAAAACCCCTCTCATTGGAGCCTGGCTCACTCAGGTCATCCACACCGTCAGGTATGTGAGGGAGGTTGGAGTAGAAATGTAGCAATTAGTAATCGGTCAAAATGAAAATTCATAGCCAAAAACAAATTTGCTAATTGCATACTCTTCTATCGACGTAAAAGGACAGTTGAAATGAAAATTCTGTCCTTATTCGTTACCATCATGTCATTCCAAACCTGCACAGCTCTGTGGAAAACAAAAGAAAAAAATCTGTGGAGTCTCCGTGTGTGTGTGTTTTTTGTGCATACCGTGGATGTCAGTGATGGCCAAAATTGTCTGATAACCAACATTATAAAAAAAAAAAAAAAAAAAATTATATTGCACAAAAGAAAAAGTCAGTCATTAAGGGGTTAAGTAAATAATGGCACAATTTTATTTTTGGGTAAACTATCCCTTTAAGCATGTGTGTTGTTTTGTGGTTAATGTGAAACATAAAACCTTTTTTTTTTCAGTCATCATGATCATTCAAATGTTACATTATATCCAGCTAAACTAGGATCATTGCAGATGCGGGCTGCTGTTTTTTATGTCACAGATGCTGTTTTTAAATGTTTAAGTACGGGTTTCTGTTGGCATTTTCAGCCTTTTTTCCCCCCATTCAGTTTGCAGAAATTTCAGTACATCCTTGTTCATCCTCTCCTTGTGTTTTCACTCAAAACTCATTTGATTTAATCTCTTAGGTTAAGTCTGGAAGCTCTGTCAGCTTTAGAGATTCCTAATGACTTGCTGCAGGTGATTCAGGATTTACTTCAGGACCTGCGTGTGCACTGTCTGCTGACCACACTACAGCACGCTGAAGAGGGTAAAACTACACATACACTCAGCTTTTGTAAATGTCTTATATTTCAGACAAACAATGGCATGAGATTGCTAAACTATTCTACAGAGTATTTTCTTAAAATGCCTTGCAGATAAGGTTATTGGTCAACACTGATAATCTCAAGATGGACTGA
This sequence comes from Carassius auratus, assembly GCF_003368295.1. Classification (NCBI taxonomy): domain Eukaryota; kingdom Metazoa; phylum Chordata; class Actinopteri; order Cypriniformes; family Cyprinidae; genus Carassius; species Carassius auratus. The sequence goes on along the minus strand of NC_039287.1, from coordinate 9,052,099 downwards.
CCGAAATATCAGTCTATCACTGATGTAGATTGCTCCAGAGGAAAACAATAGAGGGAGCTCTAGAGCTCTCAACTAAATATATTTGCATTCAAGTTTAGAATAAACAACTTATTAGTCATTTTAGGATTTTATGAAGACAGGTGTAGTGAACTAAAGTTTTATTCACAGAATGAACCATAGATAAATTGGTGAACACTAGCTTGTCAACATCTGGAGCAGTATAAACTCATTTTTTAGTCATTTCAAAACCTCACAAAATTACACAAAAACCCCTGCATCTTCTCTTTTGCAAAATACTACTAATTTCTAAATTACGACTTAAATTCTACTGTCTATCACTAGGATTTTGGTTCTGAGGATGTTTAGTTCGATTTTACTGTAAATATGTACTTTTTGTTATAACTAATAGCCAAATACTTTTTAAAAAAACTAGCTTCCCCAGTTAAAGTAGTTTCCTTAATACAGAGGATGAGAGAATGGGGGAAGTGAGTTTTCAATGTTATTGATTATTTAATATTGATTATACTTTGTGTTATTTAGACGTTAAGAGACTTGCAGAAAAAGAAGACTGGGTTGTGGACAATGAAGGAATCACGTCACTGGTAAATCTTTAGCTTTTAGTATATTTGATCTAGTTCATTTCATTCTAAAAATGTGAAAATCCAAACCTTGAGGATGAATGGTGTGTCTGTTTCAGCCGGCCCAGTTTGAGCAGTGTATGGTTCAGATGCTGCAGTCTCTGAAGGAGCCCATGGAATGTAAACCCGGAGAGATCAATGTACAAATATTCACACGACACTCGTCCTCTGCCCTTCTACTGCAGATTATATGGAGAGTGATTAGTGTCATGTGTTTCTGTCTTTTCGTTCTCAGATCTTTAATCTGGATGTGGTTCAAGACAAAGCTTGTGAGCAGTGTGTTTCTATCATGAAGGTACTGTGTTCTCGTTTCTGTGTATGTTGGGATTTGTAAATGTAATCCATGCTGAATAAAAATAATATGTATGTCTCTGCTTGGTACAGGTCTTTATTAAGTGCCTTGAGCATCTCAGCACCAAGACTGATGGAGAAACTGGCACCTCTCAGTGAGTTTTATTGTATATTAAGTTTATTATTTAATATATTATATATACCTTTTCAACAGGAATTTTGATTTAATGACTCTAAAAATAGCAATTGGTGTAAAGTTCTGTAAAAAATATATTTCATAAAATTAATATTTTTTAAGTATTGCATTTTTCATTGTTGTGCTGCACATTTTTTTAGGCAAGTCTGAACAGCTTTGTGTCACTGAAGACATATATATATATATATATATTGTTTAGTCTGAATGTTTAAGTTTAGTGGGAGTATGATATCAAGGTTTTCTCTTTCAGTTTGTCTGTGGACTTGGCCTCGCCTGATCTTTTTGGAAGCATCCAAGAAGACTTTGTTTCAAAACCAGTAAGGCCATTTCCCCCTCCCCTCCTGATTTCCAGCTTTGTCCATGTTCTTTCTCTCTATTTACATGAATAATGCATATTTAAAAGAGTACTGTGCTATAAAACACATACAGATAGTTTTATTATTCATATTAAAAATATAAATTGTGGCCTAGCAGTTAGCACATCAAGCTGTGGTGCTCATATGGGAGATAAGGGTTTGAATCTGACATGCGTTGGATACTCATTACATTCCTCACTCTTCACTTTTTTTGTATATCCACTTTCCCTGTCAATAAAATGTCAAAAATGGCCACATAAATAAACTGCAGTATGTGTAGACTGGTTAGCTGATTACTACATCAAGTAGCCCTATGTGGTATTTATTCACAGTAAACTGCAGAGGTGGATGTCACTATGTGACAGGATATTTGAGTACGGAGAATAGGAAGTGAGTTTAGATAACAGCTGCCTTCATGCTACTCTGACATGCTCTGCTTCTCACTTTATTTTAAATGATTTCTCTCTGACTGAAATCCAAATAACACTGTTGATGTTTATCTGAACCACAGTGTCAGTGTATTACTAAAAACTGAAAACATGATAGACTGAGAAAAAGAGAGAGAGAGAGAGAGTTTAAAAATGATCAAATCGAAACCTTGTTGATTAAAGATATTCAGAGACCTCAACTAACCCTTGAGTGCTTCCTCCCTCTATTAAACCCTCCTTTTAAAAAAACTTTTTTTGAGGCATTTCTTTATATATATATTTGCAATTATGGGCTGGGTATTGATTCAGATGTCCCGATTTGATTTTGATTCACAACTCTCGATTGGTATTTTCATATTTAATAACTTTTTTTTATTTTTCTATTTTTGTATAGGGTCCTTTTTTTAAACAAGAATAGGGCCATATGAAATATTTATATGAGCTATCAGAGCAGCTAGGGATGAAATTTGTATATTCATATTATTGTAGTGAGAAGACAGAGGTTGAAAACACCACGAGCATCGTCCGTGCTGGCGTAAACAAAACGCCATTCATTCATTCATCCATTCATTCATTCATTGAGGAAAATATGGAGCCTTTATGTGTAATGTCAAATGCTTCCACAGATTTGTAGAGTATTGCAAATCACGGTTTGTTCTTGTCAACAGTATCTCTGCCATAATAAGCACTGAATGAATGACAAGCTTTCTGTTGTAACATTGCATTTAAAAAAAACATTAATCGAAATATCTATTTTTGCCCAGCCTTACAACTAACTAGTCATGCAAGGGGGATTTTTAGGGTCCATAAGAAGTAAGTTCCTTTAAGTTTAAGTGTCCTAGCAGAGCAGCCACGGGTGTAGTTCATCACATCAACTTATGGACATGTTCCAGTAACATTTGACAACCAGAAAATATGCAAATACTTTTTGTGCCAATGTTAAACTATACATATGTGACCATGAACCACAAAACCAGTCATAATGGTCAAGTTTTCCAAATTGAGATTTATACATCATCTGAAAGCTGAATAAATAAGCTTTTTCGTTGATGTATGGTTTGTTAGGATAAGATATAACTAGATACAACTATTTGAAAATCTAGAATCTGAGAAATAAAAAATAAAAATGATAATAATATTGAGAAATTTGCCTTTAAAGTTGTCCAAATGAATTTCCTAGCAATGCATATATTACTATTCAGAAATTAAGTTTTGATATATTTACAGTAGGAAATTTACAAAATATCTTCATAGAACATGATCTTTACTTAATATACTAATTATTTTTGGCATAAAATAAAAATCAATAATTCTGACAATGTATTTTTGGCTATTGCTACAAATATACCCCTGTGGTCCAGGGTCACAAATGATGTTGGTTTGTAATTTGAAACGTGACATCTTAGTTAAAATATTTGCACAGTATATCAAATAAATGCAATTTTTTTTTTTTTTAGTAAAATAGTGCAAAAACAAACAAACAGTAAAATACTATTTTTAGTAAAATGCCACTGTCTTTGTGTGTGTGTGTGTGTTATTTATTAGTTTGTTAAGAAACCTTTTCCCAAGAAAACATCCTGTGTTCCGTTGTGGATGCTTTTGTCACAGTTTCCATCTGCAACACAGCAAACATTTGAATATCATGCACAGGAGTCATGTGTTGTGAAAAATAGCAGCTTTTTCTTCAGAGAGCACATGGGGTTTCCCCAAGCCTGCAGTGGAAGAGCTGCAGGTTTCCCCTCTGTCTCTCTCACTTTCTCTCTCTCTCTCTCTCTCTCTCTCTCTCTCTCTCTCTCTCTCTCTCTCTCTCCTTCACAGAATGGTTTATGGTTAAGTAGAGGCACAAACATACCCAATCATATCTGTTATAGTACTGCTCCACAAACTGTCGTTCAACTGTATGCATATAAATGAACAAGTTTGGGGTTACTAGGTCTCTTATGCTCACCAAGGCTGCATTTATTTGATCAGATATACAGTTAAAACAGTCATTATATGAAATGTTATTACAATTTAAAAGGACTTTTCTTTTTGAACATATTATAAAAAAAAAAAAAATATTGCTGTATGTAAAGCTCAAGTCTTAGGTGTCACGTGATCCTTCAGAAGTCATTCAAAATCTTTCTCTAGATATCTATATGTTCATTGTAACTGATTCAGTTGCTATGTGTTTGTTTATTCTGGCTCATGTAGGAGCAACTTCTCCTCATCATCCTAAGTAACTGTCAGTATCTGGAGAGGCACACGTTTCTCAATCTGGCTGAGCACCTGGAGAAGAACGGCTTCACCACTGCAGAGAAGATCATCAGGGTACACAAACACATGCACACTTCCCTTTTACTCCAGTCCAAAGTTGACATTTTCTTTTCTTTTGTCTCAGTGATAACAGATGTGTTTCCAAGTGTGATCATTTCTGTGTATTTTAGTGAAGTGAGAATGACTCATGTAGATTGAGGAGAAGCTTGAGGGTTTTTCATGGTGGCATTACAACTCACTCAAGATGGTGATGGGTGAGGGTCATGCCCTCGTGAAAGGTTATGGTTGGCCTTTCCAGTAAATGCAGATGGTTTTAGTGAAAGAGTGTGTTGGGCTCAACGGGTTTGTGTAAATCAATAAAATATGATGAAAATACTCTGCATTGCACCTTTCAGAGAAATTGAACTCTGAATAAGAGCTTGGAGAGCCCACAGAAGAGGTTTATTACATGGTGATAAAGTATCTCTGACATATTTATCTTAGTACAGACAAGAAATAATAATTGATTATTGATCTTGTGTTATAGTGGTATTCAGAGTGATTTAGAGCTGCATCTCTATTACTTTTGTTAATTGTGATGAAGGATTTGAACAAACCATTTACTTGTTAACAATTAACAACAATTGGACTGCTTCTCAGAGAAGACTGACACACATCTGTCAGGACAGATGTCCATCTCTGGTGTGACACAGAGTTCCCGCAGATTTTGTTCCCTTTTGAGATGGTGATTTCCATTCTGGTTTTTGAGGACTTCCCTAAATTCAACACACATCAAAATGATGGACATGCATGAGTGTTCCCTACTCATTCTGCAAGAAGTGTGTGATGTAAATGGTTTCTTAAGGTCACATGTACTTCAGGAGATAATCTTGTATGATCAGTGGTTTGTAATTGAACTGAAAGCATGCTCTTGTTCTTCAGGTCAGCATAGACGCATTGAGACAGCTGGATGAATATCTGTTTGAGACGTACATCGAGAAAAAAACGGATCCTATTGTCGGCTCTCTGGAGCCTGGCATCTATGCCGGATACTTTGACTGGAAGGACTGCCTTCCACCTACAGGTATTACACACCTCAATAATGTAATGTTGAAAACCCTCTGTGGACGTTTCTAGAAGACTTTGTCTATTTGAAACACCATCACCCTGGAGATGGTACTAATAGAGAAATATCCACACACACTTTTGCTAGTCTTAAATCTGCAGTTTCAGTTTGCCGTCATTGTTTTTATGTCAGTTTCAGTTATGGTAATGTGTGTGTGTGTGTGTGTGTGTGTATTGATCGGGTGTGTTGGTGCATACTTTACTAAATGCAATGGTTTATGTGAATCATTTGTGAACTTACAAGAATGCTTCCTGCTTCTGAGATGTTATAAGAAGAACTTGTTGAACTGTGTAAAACCTACTTTTCTCCACAACTGCTCTGAATTAGCTCCCAAAATAGACAAACCAACATTATTAGACATGAATGTACACTTCCATTCAAAAGTTTGGGATAAATATGTATTTTTTTTAGTATATATATACTTTTATTAAAGGAATAGTAAACCCAAAAATGAAAAATCTGTCATTAGTTACTCAGCATCATGTCATTCCAAACCCGCAAGACCTTCATCCATCTTCAGAACACAAATGAAGATATTTTTGATGAAATCCGAGAGCTTTCTGACCCTGCATAGACTGCAATGCAACTGAAACATTCAAGGCACAGAAATGTAATAAGGACATCGTTAACATAGTACATGTACCAGAGTGGTTCAACCCTACTTGTATGAAGTTATGAGAATAGCTTTTGTTTGCAAAGAATACAAAATTACTTCTCTCGTAGCTTGATCTACCTTTCCTCATTCCCTTTCTCTCTTTCTGACCCAGGTGTGAGGAGCTATTTGAAGGAGGCTTTGGTCAGCATCATCTCTGTTCATGCTGAGGTGAGATGCTCAAACCTTCAGTTCGACAAATCGCTCATCTGCTTTAAAAATACCCTGTTAGACATGATAACTATAAAGATAACAATATAGTTCTAAATATCGTTCTCAATATTAAGGAATAGCAGAGTCCAAACCGCAGCTATAGTGATAAATTGTGGTGTGAACAGGCCTTTTATCACCTTTTACCACCTTTTCTGTTCCAAAACCTTGTGAGCTACTTACATAGACAGGATTTAAAAGCGTTATGTTTACACTTTCAATTCTAAAAAGTAAGCAGCAACAATGTGTTTGATTATAAGTTATCTTGTTTTAGCCAAATTCTAAGACCGCATCACATGTTGTCTTTGCGGATAAGACAATTCCAATCATTGAAGTTATTGGAAAAAATAAAAATATTAATTTGACGAAATGTACAATCAACTGTAAACATACACTGCTATTTGAGGGGTTGGTTACAATTTTTAATGACCATTTCTTAAAGGGATAGTTCCCTAAAATGAAAGCCACCCCATGATTTACTTGTCCTCAAGCCATCCTATGTGTAGATGACTTTCTTCGTTCAGACGAATGCAATCAGAGTTATATTGAAAATTGTCCTGGCTCTTCCAAGCTTTATAACAGCAGTGAATATTGGTGGATATCTTAAAGCCCAAAAAGTGCATCCATCCAGTTATTACCAATTCAAAATTAATAATTGTAATATTTAAAATGTAATTTCTTCCTGTGATTGCAAAGCTGAATAGACCGTCCCAAAGAATCTCTGTTATTTTTTTTTTAGGTTTTCACAGTTTCCAAGGAGCTGGTTTCGCGTGTAATATCAAAGATCATTGAGGCTGTAGCTGAAGAAATGAGCCGCCTGATGCAGTGTGTGTCCTCCTTTAGTAAAAACGGTGCACTGCAGGTACAAGTCACTTATTGGGACAGTTAACATTTGATCTTAAGATATTGAAATTCAGAATCATCGTTTTTCTCCATCATAAATATTTCTCTTTCTAGGCACGTCTGGAAATCTGTGCACTGCGAGACGCCATAGAGCCCTACCTCACATCAGAGAGCCTGTAAGACATAAACACACTCAACAACAGATGTTTTAATACAATTAAAACCTAAAGGTGTTAGTATGATAATGTGGGTGTGTAATGTTGACCAATATGTCTCCTCTGTGTCTCAGCACTAGTTTTAAGCAGGCATTGGAAGTTCTCCCACAGCTACAGAGTGGAGCTGACAAGAAGTAAGTTATCACAGTAACATTTGGAAGTTTCAGTCAAATACATACCGAATGTTATACTTCACCCTGAAAAACTCAAAAAATATTAGTCATCAGAGATGATGATAATTAGAGCATGACATGACATGTCCAAGTGACATTGTTTGGTTCAGTCATGTAGCAAATTAGCTCTAAAGGGAAATTTTGATAAATAATTACAATTTATTCAGTTTGATTATAACTATTTATATCAGCTGACAGTAGTAACTGTAGCTGAATTGATATTACAAACAACTAATCTGTTTGTCCAGCGAACATTCAGTGTAATTTCATATCAGCTCTAAGAAATGTTATTTTTATTTAACTTTCTTACAGTACTAATGCAGTAGAGCATGTAGCAAAATCAGGAATCAATGAAGTGAAATTGTTCTGCATGCAGTGACAGAATCAAAAACTCACAAATACATACACACGGGAGTTAAAGTGGATGAATGAAACCATTTGAGAAACCAGAAAGTGCCGTTATGGAAAATGGGTCACTTAACCACCTGAGCAGAAACCATCAATTTTGCAATGAGGTCTACAACTTATACTAAACCTCTTGTTTCATTTAGTTAAATGTACGATACTTGCATTGCCTTGGTCGTTGAACGTCTTTCTTGTGATAACCAAGTACTGTGTTTATTTTTTCAAAATACATTTATACTTTTATACATTATACTACCATTAATACTACCATCAAACCCCCCCCCCCCCCCAAAAAAAGGAATTGAACGGATTGTCCTGACACAATAGTGCAATAAGTATAGATATCAGACATATTTAAAATAAGTACAGATGTTTAGTGATAATTTTGTTTATTGAGGGTAAATTTGGCTTGTTTTATAGTTTATCTCTATCTCTTTCTCTTTTCTCAGACTCTTGGAGGAGCTACTGAATAAGTTTAAGAGTAGTATGAAGCTCCAGCTTAATTGCTTCAAGTCTGCCTCTTTCCAGCCTGTGAAGCGATAAGCCTTCACAAATCCAAAATTTCAACAGCGCCTCTGAGTTGTAACACTAAGACACCATTTCAGTTTTAAAAACCATTAAAAGTCAATTTAGTGCCACTAACATTCCCTTTTGTACTTGCTGATTTCCGCTTGTTTTCTTGTAAGCATGTAGTGGCCTGTTAATAAATAATCTGAAAAGTCTCTTTGTCCAATTGTACATTAAAAGCCAAAATAAAATGATTTTCTCTTGCACATTGGGTTTTCTGCAAATGTTAATGTTGCTAGAGTAATTGCAAGATATGTGTTTTTGTGTGTGAGAGAGTGAGTTTTGCTCTTAGCAGATGGAACTGTTGAGTTCTGAAATGACTCTTTTTATCAAGAGAGTCGTTTTGTGTTGAAGTCTATTATGACCACACGATCAGCGATTCATGCACACACCCTGTCTAGTGTCAGACAGAAAGATTCACACCCTGCCCCTCCTCGGCAGTGCAAGGGTAATTTTACCTGTCCCAGGAGGAAGTGTTCAGTATTGGGAGGTGTCCTTTACTGTAAACTGCTATTAAGTGCTGTGTGACCAAGCATTGGCACGTGGTTTAGGAGTTTAAGATATAACTGACTAGAAAACAAGATGAGTGGAAAGTTCTCGCAGGCTCCCAATATGCCTTCAGAAACTCTCCACAACTGAATATTTGTTTCTACTTTTGTCCTATCATAACATATTCCGTTATTTGTGTAAACCTGAAAAGGTGCTGCGAAGTGATGCAAGCATAGCTTTTTCCCAACACTCAGAGTGTTGTTTGTTGATTTCTATTCTTCTAAATTAAGAACGCTTAACACCCACTCATTTAAGGGAAGCAATTTGACAGAAGAGCGTCAAAGCCGCGTGCGGCACCAGGTGAAAGAGTGGGTGTAGTGATCTCAGGCTCTACAGCTTAAGGGAAGTTTTTAATGATTGCACCTTTCCGCTCTGTAGGCAGCGGAAAATGATCCAAAACATGTTTATGTGCTAATGTAGAGCCGTGAGTCCAAAGACAGTGGAAAACTCGAAGAAATTTTGTTTGTATAAAAAAAAATTCTCAGGGTGTCCCAAAGCGAACAATCCCATACTATTGCATAGTTTCAAAACCTTCTGACCGAATTAGTTACTTTTAAAAAAAAAAAAGGCCGATCAGAATTTTACGTAGTACACAGCATTGATCGTTATAGCTTTCAGGGCACCAATCAGATATTCTGGCTGATTTCATTGAGAAGAAAGAAGAAATAATACTTCTGTCAGTCTACCTCTTCCTCTGTGATGTCACCAAGCACCATCCTGTCTCCAAACCACAAACACCATCCTGTGTGTGTGTATGTGTGTGTGTGTGCTGCTATTTGCTTACACGCCCTGTCTTATATTCTCTGCAGATAACACAGTGCTTCTGTTCAAGGTAAACAAAGGCTTGATGTCTCAGCAGATCCACACACAGTGTTAAGAGTGGGGGCACTCTCGCATTTTAAAAAGGCTTAGCTTAGTTGACCGCAGTAAGCCCACCAGTGATGGAGACTCCACTTCTGTCTTTTTAGAGATAGTTCTCTCCAGTAGAAGTGAAAATTTACTTCAAAGCAAAATTAAGGGAAAGAGACCAAAGGAACACTATAATTTTGAGACTGACTACTGTACAAAAGATCAAGGTCGCTAAGATTTTTTTTATTGTATTTGAAAGAAGTCTCTTTTGTTCACCAAGATTGCACTTAATTGACCCAAAATATAGTAAAAACTTTAATTATTGTGAAATATTATAACAATTTAGTATAATTGTTTTCTATTTGAATATGTTTTTAAAATGTAATTTATTCTTGTGATGGCAATTTTCAGCCATTACTCCAGTTCTCAGTCTTGCATGATCTTTCAGAAATTATTACATTGGTTTGGTGTTGAAGAAAAATTTCTTAAAGTTAACTTTTTAAAAGTTTTGCTGATTAATAATTTATATGTAATTTTTACCCAGTACAGGTCAGGAATCAAGAGCACATACACTCAGTTTTTCCACTTTTTTATTAAAACCAAAGACATTTTGAGCATCTCAGTAACAACAACAACAACAAAAAAGCAAAAGTAGACCATTTTGTCAGAGTTTTACAAAAAAATGTTTATAAAAGAACTGCAATTCGAAAAAACTGACCGGTTAGTACTTTTTCCCTAAATGCACAGCATATATACATACTAAATTCTTTGTATTTTTACATTCTGAATGCAGCTCAATCAAATGTAGCAAGAAGCAGTCAGTCACAGCTAATATTAACACTTTACATTCTTTTGTTGCACACAGATTTGCATCATTCTCAGTATTAAACATGACAACAGTCTTGCATTTGATGTCGTCTGTTATCATTCTAGATTATCCTGGTGGGATTCTGCTCAACTCTATGTGCACAGTAGAATTCCAACATTCACCTTTTACACTTTAGCTTACAAGACTTGTGTGGTTTTTACAGTTAACCCAGGGTTAACAGCCCGGTTTAAACTTCACCTTGGGTTATTGCTTAGTCCTGGGTTTTTGAGATTTTTCACTGTACATATTTAAAGCCTGGGTTGACATTCCTGTTTGCATATTGATTGGACAAGTATGGCATTTGGTGAAGCTTTGTAACCCTGAGTCAGAAGTGGTGCTAACCCCCTTCTAAAATGACAAGTGTGAAAGTAGCTTAACCCAAAAAATGAAAAGTCTGTCAACATTTACTAATGGTAAACCTGGTTGGCTTTCTTTTTTCTGTGGAACATAAAAGCATAACATTTATTTTTTCAACATGCAATGGAAGTCACTGGGTTATTTGGTGTTCTTCAGAATACCTTATTTTATGTTCCACAGAAGAAAGTAAGTCATACAGGTTTGGAAAAACATGAGGGTGAGTAAATGATGACAAAAACTTTATTTTATTTATTTTTGTTAACTATCCCTTTAACCCAGTATAAAAACTTGCTTTAAAGCTGGGTTAAACAAGATGTTAATCCAGGATTAAAAGTGGCGTGACGAGCTGCCAAGGTCAGTTTTGAGGGCCATTGTTATGGTGATGCGTGATGACTCTGTGGTAGTCTTGGGTCGGGGAGAGGGTGTGTTCAGGGGGCAGGTGTGAAAGCTCATGGCTGCGGATGTAGTTCATGCTGCCAGGGTGGGTGAGGAAAAGAAGCTGGCGGGCAAACAGTGGCTCAACCTGTGACATGACGACAACAGCCAGTCAAGATGATATGAATATCATTAAAGTTTTGTTTATAAGTTCATCTGTATTATAAGAAGCCAAACAAATGTACCTGCACTGTGAAGGTCCTTCTTGGTCTTTGAGTATCGGTGCTCTCATCCTCAAAGAACAGCAGCACTTGGGAGCATGGCGCAGGACGAGTGTGCAAGGCATAGCTCTGCAACTCTACAGAAGACACATTTTAATCCAGATCATTAGAAATACATCAGATTTTTGTTTTATGGTTTTGAAAGATCTTACAGGCATTAAACTGCATTTAAAAAAAAAAAAGAAAACATTTGCAATATTATGAAAGTCTTATTTAGCTGTTATTTTAATGCATACTAGCTGAATAAAAGTCAATTTTGTTAAAAAAATATAATATCGTACTGACCCCAAACTTTTGAACGTCTGCATAAAATATCAATCAAAATGCTCAAATCTTATACAATAACCCTGAATCTTTAACATTTATGTATATTCTTGTTACAAAGTGTTTATTTGTAAATGGCAAATCACTGAACATGTTTCTCAAGCCATAGGGTAAAGTTTATGATTTCTTCTCTTTCTGTAAGACAAAAAAATTTTTCTCTCATATTCTATTTTCTTTCCATACTATGAGTTTTAGCTCTAATGTGGCACATGTAAATTCTGTGGCATTTGAGTTGTATTCATCATATGCTGGAAAGTTCTGTGAGAATCACAACAATCATTGAATCGGACAGAAGGTGGGCGTGAGTGAGTTGTAACTCAAAGATGACTGACTCTGTGACTGACACTAAATATCAAACCACAGATAATGTGACACACTATTTACTGTAAAAGCTTTTTGATGTGTGTATGTTTACTGTCAAAATGTGTGTATCTTGGAGATGTCAAATATGATGTATACAAACAGAAAATTAATAGACGGGCATAAAGATTTATAATAAATGTCTCTCAGTGCTTACTGAAAATGATGAGTGATGAAGCAACCTTTCAGTTTTTTTCTTGTTTTCAAATTAATGGCATCATATCATGTGTTTGTCAAAATCTGAAATCCCTTACACATGAATGTTTTAATATGCACTAACCTGTTATGAACAGATGAGTGTCCAGCAGTTTGCAGTTCTGTTCCCTCTCCAGTTTGTTGGGCTTGTCGGTAGGTGGTGCGTGAGCTCCCTCCCAGTACACCCTGCAGGGGCAGCGGCGGCGGGCGTAGAGCCCGTCAGGGGCCATCCAGAGTATAACGCCCCGTTCCAGAGATGCCCCTTCAGCATGAGGGAGTTCAACCAGTTCTGGGGCACCAGGTGAAGCGTAGGCCTGTCCCTGTCTGCTAGGGCCCAGCTGACAGCCCTCTGGACTACTCACTGTTACCTCTTGCACCAGAGTGTCCCGGTAAAACACCACCACATGTAAACGGTAATCTAACAGAGAAAAGGATTAAATGAAATAAACACTTAGATTACCTGCCACCATCTAATGCTCAGTTTGAATCTTTCTAAACACAATTTAAAAGCAGCAGTCACTCCAGACTTTGAACACAGAATTTCTACAGACACTTTAACAGCTGTAGTTTGATGTCATACATTCATCTTTTTAAAAATCATAAATCAACAGATTTTTTTTTTTTATGCAGTCTGCTCCACATGTAAAGGACACACGGTGATGTATTATTCTTCTATTGGTCTTCACTTTCGCAGGTCAGTGTTGACCAGACTTATACTTTGGGATGCAGCAGAATTCACATGAGCTTGCATTTCCATTCATCCCACGTCCCAAACTTTTTTAACCCCATATTTTTTATTCAAATGTCATAATTCTTCTGGTGAAACGACAAACTTCTCTCCAGTGATGTATGCTGCATTTTTCAAACCTTTAGTTCACATTCTGTCTCCATCCAGTCAACAACTGATGGATAGAACAAAGTCCATGTTCTACATTTTTGATTATTTATGGAATATGGAAGAATAGATGAGTCACTACTTCGGTTTTAAATCGTTAGCTGTTTTTATTAATCAAATTATCACATTTTTCATTCTGTACTCCATAATATTTTGATTCCTAAATTAACTTGTATTTCAAATAAATTCATTTTTTATTGATTTAAACAAAATAGTAAATAATTTTAAAATCACCTCACCACATAAAAATAATTATCAGCTTTTTGTAATTGATCAGAATTTCATTTTGACAATAGATAATACTGTACCACGTATTTCTGTTCAATCTGATCACAGAAATCATCCAGATGACCCTTTAAAATCATTATCAGATATCTCAATACTTAAAGATCAATCCACCCATCCCTAATGAGCCTGTCTCTGTCTCTGTGTGTTTCTGATTATGTACCTGAGAGGGCCATAGCCTCAGCAGATCTCATGCTGGTGTCCAGGGTGAAGGGTGACAGTTGTGGATCAGATGCATTGCAACTGTAGAAAGAGCCACTGAACTGGTACCCTGCACATACAGGAATATGTCAGTGCAACTGCATGCTACCTGAACATACGGTAGTTGTATTTGCTCTCTCAGAAACACAAAGTACCTGGGTCCCAGCGTGAGGAGTAGGGGCTCTGGCTGTAAGAGATCTCAGAGATGGTGGAGTAATCCCTCCATCCTCTGTCTGCTGGAGAAAGATAGTTGCACACCTGTAAAGACAAGCACATAATAGTGATCTGGAGTGCAAAGATAGGAACAGCCAAAGCTAAGATGATGCTTGATTCTAACCTGGGATGATGCTGGTGGATAAGGTGGGTGTACTGGATAACTGGGTGAGCTTGAATTGGACGGTGAATCTTCAAGAGATCTGGATCCTGTAACATTTAAATATTAGATATTTTCATTGCTTCTTATCAGATATCTAAAGGAGTATTTATAAGACAAATGGCAGCAAACAGCTGTTCAGCTCTGATTGATGTCATCTGATATTTTTCTCTTCTCTTGCCTTTTTTGGATCCTTCCGGAACAATCTTATACACTTTATATGGGTCTGATATGTCAAGCTGACTGCGCTCCACAAGCTCCTCAAAGTCATTGCTTTTGTTAAGAGCACATCGAAGACGTGTTTTCCAGGTTGGTGGGTCAGGTTTGTCGATACCCTCACGGTACTTGCCTTTGAATAGTGCCCAAGCCTGCAGAAAAGTGAGCAAACCAAGAGCAAAATAAAAACATCAAGGAGAAATATGTAAAGAAATCTAGTTTAAAATACATGTGGTAAATTCCAAGTAAAGTAACATAAGTTTTAAGCTTTTAGATTTACAGATGTGGAGAGGTGTGACCATTGTCCTTCCCTCCACCTTGAAAACACAACTTAAATGTTGCTTTGAAAAAAAGTTTTCAAACATATTTTAGTTAGTATTTACTAATATATATTTTTTTTAACTGCATTTTTGAGCCTTGCATATTAAGTTTGACCTGAAGGGAAAAAAACGTATATATGTGATTATGCAAACACTGCGCTACTTTATGATTTCACCCTTTTAATGACATTTTAATTCTATATATATATAAACCAAAACAATTTAAATTGAAATATGGTAAAACATGTGCTGTCCAAGAACTGCACTTGAATGTATTTTTTCACACAATTGAACGTCACGTACATAGACCATATACCAAAATATGAAATAGGCCGATGAGTAAGATCACAGCAGAAATAATGCTTTACTGACGCTACATGTGTCTGTTTCTCATCCCGACAGACTGTACCTTGAAGAGCGCCGCATCCTCGTCCCTGTTGTAGTCCTGTTTGCCCGCGTGCTTCCACGGAATCCGAAAGATACTCTTCTCCTCGTTCTCCCACACGAGTCCAGGGTATTTTCCGGTGTCCACCTGCTCTATCAGCCACTGACGCAACTTTCCGTTACCGGAGCCCCCCGCCATCGAGCGCTCTTCATCTGAAGACATCTGAAAACAGAAACGTATGTCATTTAGCTGTTTTCATTGCCAAATTAAAAGCAAAAACCAATATGCTTAACGCTAGTAGTTAAACAAATAATTGACAATTCAGGGAAGTTTGAGATGAAAAAGACAAAAGCCTACTGTAGAAAGTACAGGAGCGCGTGCTGCCCTCTTTCACAGCTTTCGAGTTTTGAAATGTGTCACTAACGTAGTTCAACTTTCGACCGCGACTTTTCTTCAATCGTGTGCGTGGACAGGGGCGGAGCGTTCGCCACAGACGCTCACCGGATTCCACGCACCTGCAGCGCGCGTGAGATGTGACGGACGTCCCGTAAGCGCGCGGGGGCTGTTGATATTGAACCCACGCACCCTGAAGTGGGACTTTTGGAGTTTAATAAAAGAATTGCAATTTCTTTGAATTCCTTGACGTTGAAATGTCAGCTGTTTGTAAATAGGTGTGTAATGTGTGTGTTCAAATCTTGGCTAGAACCTGATCAGCCGTGCAACTACAGATGCAGAAACGGTAAATTATGAATTATGAAATTATGACATTAATAAATAGTACTGATTTGGTATAGCCTCTCACATAAACCATGTTATTACCGTTAATTTAATCAAAGCATTTTAGATTTAGCCTACATTTTAGTCTATTGTGTGCCCCACATTAGGCCTACCACGAACAAACATCACATATTGCTTTTAAAAAACCTTAACATGATTTGCCCCAAGAGGTTCAGTGCATTTTACGTGCATATCTAGTGTTTCAGCGGTGTATTTTGCCGTTAATACACGGCTTCAAACCATGTAACTATTGAGGCTGATCTGTGTCTATTTGTAGCCAACAGAGGGCAGTAAAGACAGCCAGCATCCAACAGAATTTAAAAATGAAGAATTTTCCTCTTACTCAAGACATTTTCATTCAGTGATATAGGGAGGCCATGGTTTGATGGCTTCATTTCTGGTTCATAATTAATCTGATCATAATACTGCCACGAATCGTATGATATATAAAAGTTTCCCCTCATTGAGTCTATCAAGATATACAAATTATTTGAGCATATTGAGGTGAGGGAACTTGTAAACATTTTAGCCAAAAGAAAAATGAACTATTTGCTAAATAATCATAATTTACCTAAATAAAAAAATATGTATATAGAAATATATATGAATATTATTTTAGGCTATCAATCATGGGAACCGGTTAAATTTTGAAGTAAGACAAGCAAGCCTGTGATAAATTGTTAAACGGCAGACAAAATAATTGTATCACGCCTTCATCATCTATTATGGCGTCTTTTGAAAAGACTTATAAAAGATTTAATTATTATTAATATTATAATTATTATTAGGCTACTACTACTACTACCCTTGTCCCAGATCCAGATCTAAAATATTAGTTATTACATGTTTTAAACTATAATTCAAAATAATAATACATATAGTTAGATATAGATATAGTATGTTAGATGAAAAAAAAATTACCTAATAATGTTTTAGCAAAATAGCAAGGTTAATAGTGTACTGTAACATATTTAGATATTAGTTTAGCATGTGCAGTATGATGATGCATCAGCCAGTGCGTTATGAGGAAATAAATATACATTTGCTAATTTAGTTGTTATTGCACAAAATGTCAAATATTAAATGAGGGGTAAGATGCCCCCTACTGGGGATGTTGCGGTAACATTATCAAGCGTTATTAATGTAAAATACCTAAATCATGATTACAATTTTATTTTGACAATTTAGCGAATATCTTTTAAATGCGCATCTAATTCATGGAAATATTAAATAATATTAAATAAAAATTGCATTATGTTAAATAATAAGCACAATAATTACAATAAGTAGTTACAAAAACATTATAACAACATACCACTTGCCAATTCTGGTCTAATTTTAACTTTTTCCTTTCAAATGAATACTATAATTTTATTGTGCTTTAAGAAACTTGTAGTTGAACATAGTAAGTAGGCGGATTAAATGAGCTGTTAAAAAAAAACAACAACCTGAAACTCAAGACTGTGAAACCTCCGACCCTAGTGACGTAATGTAAAGAAAATGGCAGCGTCCTCAACAGAGGAAGGTAGTTTACACGTTTGTTTGCTTTGATAATTTGTTATTACCACTGTAACACTGACCGCTCTCTTTGTTAGAAAACAGCTGATTAATTGATACAGTGCTTAATTATTTTATTATTTTCATCAACAGCAACATAAATTCTGCGTTATTATAAGCGGATCATAGACGCAAATAATTTCCTATGACAAACTCATCAGTTGTTTTAATAATTCCGGTAATTCTGGGAGACACTGTGATCACATGAGCTCATGTAATTGCGTTAAATTAAACGTTACGTTAATCCGTTTGAACGCGGAAGAACAGATGACATAATCAAAGCCAACTTCAGGGATTCGAGACATTTGTCCCGAACACTCTGTCAGGAATGTCTGGAGAAAAGTGTGACTCTGATGATAATCAAGATTCTTCTGCCGACTGTGTTAAACAAACTTGTGTTTTCTGTAAAATCGCGAACAGGGACGATCCATCCACTGAGATATTGGCGGAAGTAAGTTCATCTTTATCGACTTGGTTTCTTCTCTGGGTGACTTAACTGCTTCAAATGTACATTAGATTAGCAAATTCGCCCCTCTTTCTAATTATAACATTGTGAAACTGTGCCTAAATATTTGACAGTTCTTCAAGAGTCCATTGTAGTCATCATCCAAATAGAGAAAGAAATTAACTGGGAAGGAAATATGATAAAGAGGATTCGGGAATTTACTCTAATCCGCGAAGTCCGGACAAACTGTTCTCGATGTATTTACTTTTATATTGACATCATGTAATGAATCATTTAGACGTCAAATGACTTATAAAGTAGCCAAAGCGGCAGTGTAGCTTTACATTGACGTTACTCTTCAGGAATAAGATTATTGTTGTCTAGTGAAAACTGTGAGCAGGGGTCGCTGTTCAGCGGAAGCGCGCACTCGTCAGATCAGACGCGGAGCCGAGCGCTGCTGTGAAAGATGTTTTATGATCTTATGACTAGAGAAAACTTCCATTGGACGGGCTAGATATTGTCACGAGCATCTAAATCCCTATGTAGAAAAGTAAACCTTAATGCTGCTGCTGTTGTTGTCTAATGTGTTACTAATGGTTTCGTTATGAGTTTTAGTTTTGTTATGTACTGTGTAACATATCTGATAAATGTACTGTAGGTCTTATCATCTTTCTTATTACTGTTTACTTTTTACTGGAGATCGTAGAGTTTGTTCCTTACAAATGCATATATAAGGTCACTGGATCTGCTGTTAATTAACTAATATTGTGACCATATTATTATCAAATATGAAAACATAAATATAGTAATTTAATGTTTATTATAAAAAAGTTTGTTGAGTTTCTTGACTCTAATGGCCAAATTGCATGAAACTGTGCCAGCTTGCCTTAAAATAATTTTGAGTCATATTTTCTACTATGATCTCTGGAGGGGCGTGGTCATTTTTGGTATTCATTTCACCCTCACAAGTCATTTCCTATTGGCTAAATTATACTATTATAGATTTATTTATTTAACACGTATACTTTTTACATTTCAAATTTGCACGTCATACCTGTACATACATACATGTCTATATTATATATTGTGTTTTTGCTTTTTTTTGTACATTGTCTATTTTGTATATTAGAATTCTCAAATGTCAAGGTAAATAAAAATGTAATGTGATTTTTTTTTTAATACATATATACAGGATGAGGACATTGTTTGTTTCAAGGACATTGATCCAGGTGCACCTCATCACTACCTGGTTATACCAAAGAAACATATCCATAGCTGTTTGTCACTCCAAGCAGATGATATAAATCTAGGTAAGATGATGTCTTTTCTGGATGTGCATTTGATTATTAAATTGTGTTTTACTGTTTCGTGAATGGTTTTTGTATTTCTACCCAGCAGAAGGTAATAGAACAAATTAAGTATTGAGCCTTGGTTTGTTTTGTTCATTATTAGACTGACTATATATTGATTATAGTGATGATTTTAACAGACAATACCATATTGATGACCGAGTGAATGTTTCAATTAATTGATTTTGTAGAAAACATTTCTTATTTTTATAAGATACAATATTAACATTCAGTGATTAAATGGGATTTTTATATTTTGAATCTAAATGTGATTGTCCTGAGCAGTGAAGAAGATGGCAGATATGGGAAGAGATGTACTGAAAGCCAAGAATGTCACAAATTTGGAAGACATCAGGTTTGAAGACAACACTACTATATTAATTAAGCATTTATTTGGATGAAGCAGTTATTAAATGAGAATATGTCTGTATTTCAGTCTAGGTTTCCACGTGCCTCCTTATATCACTGTTCCGCACCTGCACCTCCATGTTCTAGCACCTTTCAGTCAGTCGTTTAAATGGTCACGGTGCAAGTATACAGCCATCTGGTACCTCACTGTGAGTAAACTGAAGACGTTTTGGGCATTTCTTTGATTACACTTGGTCGTATAAGAATTTTAATGTTTTAAAAATGTATAATTTTCTCTTTTGTGTGTGTTGTCTTAAAGGAGGAGACGCTGCTTAAGAAACTGATGGGGGATAAAAAAAGAAAACAATGGAGATGTAACAATTGCATGCTGCCTTGTGTAGCGTTGTGAGCCTTATTATTGAACAAAAAACCTGAAATCACAAGGCACTTTTTTTTTTCATTTTCATATTTTATATATATATATATATTTTATATAATGCTAACATATTTTAAAAACTGCTATGGTATCCTTAGAACTGAAAATTACTATTTATAACTAAAGTGTAATATAAACAGTAACATTTTTGTGTGATTAATTATATATGTTAGTACACATTTTACATGCAACATTGTGAAAGATTTATCATACAGTGAGGCATGTTTTCTTCAATGTTCATGGTCATATTTATCTGAGGGCCACATCATGTCTTAAGTGTGCGGTTCTTGGTGTGAATAAGCTGCTAAATAAGTCTAAATCAAGGT
The DNA here is from genome assembly GCF_003368295.1 of Carassius auratus. Classification (NCBI taxonomy): domain Eukaryota; kingdom Metazoa; phylum Chordata; class Actinopteri; order Cypriniformes; family Cyprinidae; genus Carassius; species Carassius auratus. The sequence goes on along the minus strand of NC_039287.1, from coordinate 9,031,693 downwards.
AAATGTGCCAAAGCACTACACATGCCAGAAACACATGAAATTAAGAAATATTGAAAAACGTTAATGGACAAAGGATAAACAGACTTGCAGTACAATCATCGAAACATGGTAGCATGGATCAAGTAAGTTTTATTTTTATTATTAATTGAAATAAAAATAAAAAACTTGATTCCTCTAACTACGCTTTATTCCTTTTATTTTATATTTATTATTTTATGTTACGTGTGCTGCATTAGACCATCCGGGACCTGTCACGCCACTTACATATTGATACACTGTTGTTGGTTTGATTGTTTCTATTGTCCTCATTTGTAAGTCACTTTGGATGAAGGCATCTGCTAAATGATTTATGGTAAATGTAAATAAAAGATTGTTTTCCATAAACATTAGATCACATCTGTGGCATGTATGATATTTTTCAGGAACAAGGAAACATTTCTGATGTGATGTTTAATGTCAAAATAGTTTTATATAATTATAATATTATATTATATAATATAATAACTATAATATAATAAATTATAATATAATAACTATGTAATAGTCAAATATATCATATACAAGTTATATTATACCTATATAATAGTCAATGTCCAGGCAAAGTAAAATGTATAATTCAACAATGTGACAAAGCAATCATGTCAACACATTTAGCTTAAATTACTTAAAACTAGACTGTTTTTTGCTGTTTGCTCATTCTAGCTAAGGCAAATTAAAACCAGTGAAAATGTTTCCTTCATGATCTCAGTAATTTCCCTGTTGTTTCATATGTAAGAAAGTCCACTGTATGTACAAAAACATGAATCCCCTTGACCCATAAAGAAAGAATAGTCTTATTAAAAAATAATTCAAGACTCGTAATGTATTGTTGGTCTATCAACAAGAATTTTTTCTGGTAATCCAGCATACTAATTCTGTTTGAAATTCTTAAGACCCAAACATTTTGCCACATGCAATTAATTTAATAAAAAAGACAAAGTAAGAATTATATAAGATCTTTTAATTAGCTGGGTTTTTTTATTTAATAAACATTGCTTCAGAAAAACGAATTGATTGAAAAAACAGTGATCAATTTGCAATGAAAATATGGCAAAACATGGCAAATGCTTCATATTCCGGATTATTTAATGTAAAAGGGTCTAGAAAGTGCATATCATCCACATTAAAATGGTGAAAGATATAATAATGTAAATTGTTTATAAATTATAGCCTATGCATATCTTGCAATACTACACAATTTATATCATAACATCAAATTAAAAGCTTATTTGTTTTCATGTTAACTGTGACTTCAAACAATGGGTTTCAATGTCATTTCCAGTACATGTTTACAGGTATCAAGCTGCAAATGAAAAGGCATTTTCATGAAGGCAAATAGGAAGGACTATATGTTTTGAAGTTGTGAAGACTGTTTCTTTGATTTGTTTCAGTTGTTTAATTTGCTCTCAGTATTTAATGATTGCTGAGAGAGCTTAGTTTTGAAAAACTATGGTCCTTTTTCCCTACATGGCAACCTATTTTTTAAATGATAAACTGAAAAAAAATCAGTAGATAATGCAGCCCTCCAATGTGCAAGTCCTCACTGTTCACAATCAGTCAGTGTTTAGCACATGGAAAGCATCCACAGAACATTTTCTTGAATGGGTTGTTATTGTCATGTCTCTTGGCCTGTCCCAGTTTGATAAGGACTTCACCAAGCTTGGCATCGGTTTTTTGAACATTGTTTAAGATGTAGTCTGTCATGGGTCCCTGTTCCTCTACAAGCATAGCCACATCCAGGAAAACTTCATGAAGGCTCTTGAGTCGGCTTTCTAAATCCAGCAGGTCGCGATGTCGGCTCTCAATCTGGTTGAGTGCAGAACGAGCCGTTTTCCCTTCTGACATGACGTTATCATTGAAGATGTTCCACTGACCATTCTCCAGCATCTCGTCAATCTGGTCACCTGTCACCTCTCGGCCCACGATCTCCATTTGCCTTTGAATATGACGCTTGCACGAATCTTTGTGATCCATCTCAGCATCATTGTACTCTGTCATTACGTCTCGGAAGTTGTTGCTTAGGGTGGTGTACTGTGTTCGGGCGATTCTCGCCACAGCTGAGTTGATGCCATGCTCCTCTTCGAGCTCTTTGGTGTGGGCGTCCATTTTTTGTAGACGTGCCAGAACATCCTGTCCACGTGTCTTGATGTCACCTACGATGACATTAGCATCCTGCTTTACCTGAGTTGTACGAGTTGGTTGACTAAGTAAACGTGTATTTTGATCCTTGAGACGCTTCACCTCGAGGCGAATGAGCTGAATCTCACGCCTAGTGTCCTGAGCCTCATCGAGCACAGACTCCATCTCATCACTGTTGTCAAAAATGACGGCCTGCTGTCTGAATTCCTCCTCCAGATCAACATTGCTGAAAGAGTCGGATTCCAGCTCCTCTAGATGGCTGTTAGACTCTGAAATGGACTGAAGATGATTCAGTCTGTCCCTCATGATTGCTAGAGGGGAAAATGAATGGAAAATGACACTTAGTGATGGGTAATATGTGATCTAGGCTAAACAATCTAAAACAAAATAGCAAACTAGAATTAAAAGTTAGTGAACTAACTTTGATGTTGGCTTGGCCATCTTGGCCATGGAGCAAAAGAGCCAAAGTACTTGTGTGCCCAACATTGAGTTGCCCCGCTGCAAAATTAATACACATAATAATGCCATAAAAAAATACACCTGCAACAGTCTTTTTCCATGCTCCCTTGCTGTTTTCTTTTTTTAATAAAAAGCCTGGGCTATGATAACAGCTATGACAGGGTTGTCTAGCTGGATGTGAAATAAGTCATGCCTATTTTTCTCGTGTATGTATTTCACAGTCCTGCCACCGTTGCGTTGTGGGCAACGACACACAAGATTACTGAAACAATGCATTTTAAATCAAGGAGATCATAAGGGGTCCAAGCACAATGGTTTGTATAGATGATGCAGTTACACACTGTTTAAAATTGTTTAATTTGTACTGTATGTTCATTCTATTTATTTATTTGTGCTATTTACATAATGTTTACTTTTTTTAAGTTTGTTTTTGTTAATGTAAAATAGCACTGCATAGTCTTCACTGTAAGATAAAATACACAATCAAACCAAAATGTATTCAGACACCTTCAACATTTCTCACATAATCACAGTTTATTTGCTGTAGTTTAGAAACTGGTAATAATATATGACAATAACTCAGAACAAATTCATCTTGATAATTTCGGATAACTTTGATAAAAAGATATGTAATGGGATCAACCAAAACTTCAGACTGTCAGTATGACAATATTTACACAACTATCAATACTTTGTTGAACAGTTACCAAGCAAGAAATGCTTAATTTGGTTCAGTCTGTGGTGTGAAAAGGTTGCATTAACAATTAAAGAAAGAAACACTTAAGCAAAACATGGGCAGGTCCTTAATTATTATTTTTTTAAATCAATTTCACTGGTAGCCTACTGTATGAAGAATTAGTGGGTATAATATTTCACAGATCACTATTTTGCCATACTCACTTACATAAATGAACTAGTGGCCTGCACCCACTAGTAAAACAATTCTATCTTATTTTTGGATTGACTTTGGATAAATTCTTGTACTACAAGGTAATTCAGTCAAGAGCAGTAAGTGATTTACTTTCATTTTCATACATTAAAGACTCTGACAGCAGAGCTAGTAAATTAGGCGCGGTCCCTTTAAGAGACAAACGCATCCATTATAATGATACACATCCGATTTGTTTTTTGCAAATCTTTACTTTCACTTAAGACATAACCACATACTTATTCGAACACACTTTCCAACACGGGTATTTCGACATATTTTGTATGTATTTGTTGTCGGTACAAAAGCAAGAAGACTTTGAGACGCGTCTCTGCTTGCTCCCTGAACAACACCGCGCTGCTGAATTGAGCTCTTTTGCTTTTCGCTCTTTTTTCTGTTTATTTAAACTGCGATTTGAATTTGTTCGTTCAGGTCCAGGAGGAAGTGAACGTCCTGAACGACAGCTCTGTTCAGTGTTGCTGTCCCTGTCCGCGATACGCGCGGCTCTCTCTCGTGCACACGCGCCATCAGCTGCTCAGTTGAGTTTCCCGCAGCGCGGGGCTGAAGCCAACCCAGCCGGCACATGACCGACCTTCAACGTTGAAATATGGTTGAAATAAGGTCAGTTGTGGTTTCAACGTTGAAACAACGTTGATTCAACGTTTAAAGCTGAATGGTTGAAAAACATCCAGCACATGACCAACTTTCAATGTTGAAATATGGTTGAAATAAGGTCAGTTGTGGTTTCAACGTTGAAACAACGTTGATTCAACGTCTAAAGATGAACTGTTGAAAAACTTCCAGCACATGACCAACTTTCAACATTGAAATATGGTTGAAATAAGGTCAGTTGTTTTAATGAAACAATGTTAAAAATGTTTAATGCTAAATGGTAGAAAAAGGTTAACAAGCTTTTAAATTATTTATATTAAATTATTTAAATTAATTATTATTTTAATAGCATTTAAAAATATTTTAGTCATGATACCTATTCTAAAATCTAAAGGTATATGTTAAATATTATCATCATTAACAACAATAAAACTATACATTTCGCTGCTTTATCACACTGAAAACAACTCCCATTGGTAGTTTTATTTTATTACTTCTATCATGATTGGTTAATCTGGCTGTCATTCAGGAAACTGGACACTGAATCGGTTCGCGCTTTTCTACATTTAAAAATATGACCGTTATTGTCGTCTTTCTGTGAGTGAGGCGGCTAACTGTGAGCTGCTGCTCGTTATAACTTACTGCTCGGTCGGTCCTGAATTATTTCATATTTGCCTGTACATTTTTTATTTATTTTGAGCGAATTTGAGTCGTGACATGTCAATGGAGAACAAAAACTGTGAACACAAAAAGGGTCAGGTGTTCTGCGAGGTCCTGAAAACATCCTGGCAAAATGAGGTAAGAAAATCGCTAACTTTATCTTTATTATCTTTTGAAAATAGTAAAGTATTACCAGAGTTTACAAATGGGTAGTTTAAAGGACATGTAACCTGCAGATAAATAAATACCCGTGTGTCTATTTTTGCATTGCTTTATCACAGATGATCAAGTTAGATGCTCACCCAATGTGTTGCTGGTAGGTTATGTGTTAATGTCTGTCTTTTAGAGATTTTCCCATATTTTCCTGATATGAATCCCATGCATTAGGTGTGTTATATATGTTTGTATATAATAGTTTCAAAGTGTTTTCTGCAACATATAAGTGCAAATGTCGGTATTTAAATAATATAATTTTGATGAATTAATGAAAATGAAAAAAAAAAAAAAAAGAAAGGATTGTTTAAAGCCATGGTTCTCAAAGTGTCAGGCCCCCTCTAGTTGTTATGCAGGTGAATCACTAAATTAAACTAATTAATGTTAATATATTTTAACTTAATCTTTGAGTAAGTTTTTTTTTTGCACATTTAAGTATGTTAGAGTGAAAGTACAGTACAGTTTTGTAACTTTTGTTACATAATTACATTTAAAATTACATTTTAATTTAAACTTTTTTTTTTCATTTACCTGTGTATGTAAGCACAGTTGTAGTGTTAATGTTCAAACTGTATTTACCATGGTAAAATGTCTGACAACAATTAATATTCTTATTAGAATAAAACTGCCTCATTTTTTAACTGTAGACCTGTAGCTGAATAGTTTGGCCAACTACGCTGCTGAAATGTAATGTTGGTCATTATGGTGCAACTTAATATTTAATAACAAATATTTTCTGAAGTGGTACTTGATATAAAAGTTTGAGAACCATTGGGTTAAAGAAATGGTATAAAATGAAATCCTGCTTTTTAAGAACTTTTCAGTAAACCATTTCTTCTTTCCCCTTGTAGAGTCATCGAGGATCCAGCTTGTTCTTGAAACATTGGTAAGAAATTGTTCTTCTGCTACATTGCACCGTCACTTCTGCTAGAGATGCTTTGACCTTTTGTGATAGGTTTTGATTGTGCTTAGTTTAATAAAAATGTACTGAATTTGATTTGACTTGTTTTACTACACTGTAATGTTAGTGTTCTGATTAAAACAGTGTAACTGGGGGCTCTGAAAACACTGCTTGTGAATAATTTGTTAATATTGTACATTTTCATCTGAATACATTAAATAAGTGTTTAATGAATAGTGTTGTCCACTTTGTTTCCAACATCACTGTTACTGAACTGTAAAGTGAAAATATTGTGTGATTTATTTTGCATTCAGTTTTCAGTTAAATATATTTCACAATATCAAAGTTATTGTCAAACATTGTGAACATACCTAAACTCACTGGTTAAATCTTATGTTCCCTCCAGAAGTTTGCCCTCTGCAAGTGAACGACGCCTTGTGGTGCCATCCCAAAGAAGTTCACAATCACTCTCACGGACCTTTTCCTGGACTGTGCCCAGCTGGTGGAATCACCTCCCAATCTCAATCCCAACTGCTGAGTCTTTACTCATTTTCAAGAAACATCTTAAGACTCATCTTTTTCACCAGAACTTAACCAACTAATGCTAGCACTTTTCCTTCTTTTCTTGTCTTTCATATATATATATATATATAAAAAAAAAAAACCTGGCTATGTGTTCTGTACTAGACTAACTGAGACTTGTCATAGCACTTGTATCCTGTTGTTGTTCGCTTCTACACCTGACTGCTTCTGTTATTCTCATTTGTAAGTCGCTTTGGATAAAATCGTCTGTTAAATGATTAAATGTAAATGTTTATACAGGACGGTACAGAAAGTGCACAAGTGGGAGAGAGTGGAGGGGACGGCGTCAGAATGGACCTAGCGCTGGGACACTTTCAAGGATCACCCGAAGCACAACCACACTGTATACACTAAGGCTGCTGGTTCTAACATTTTAGAGTGCCCTGCGGTAGAAATCTCATTCTGCATTCCCCACGGTAAAGAAGACACAGTCCGGGGGGGTTCCCATTAGAAATCAACTGGTTGAAGGTTCCCTGCTCGTACTGTGCAACACATTTTCACTGCACAAATGTACACAACTCTTGTAATGAGACACATTACTAAAACATGTTTTTGACAGAAACTGTAGGTTTCCACCAAAATAAAAGATCCACTGGTTTCAGTCATAAAGGTACAAGGGTTTGTCTTGTAAGTGCTGCAAAAAAATATGCATTTATGTGCCAAATTATTTTACAAAAACCTTTAAATATTATTGTATTTGGATTGTTCTTCTACCTGTTTTTAGCATTACCTCCATGCATACTCTACATAATAAAGTGTGGGATTATTTTCATCTGTTTTATACAGTATGTTTCCAAAATTAAACTGCTGTTTGACAATTTTGAGCATGTGGTAGTTTATTGAAGTTGTTTGTAAAGCCATTGCTGCCAGTCATTAGATTTTTAGCCTTGCATGTACCATGTTGATCTAAATGCCAACTAGGATCTAGGTGTATTTACACACGGTGCAAGGTACGACGGGGAAACAACGTCGTGTTATCAACGCGGATTAACTTTTCAAAATCAACACCTCATTCAGCTTTCATCCCAGGTCTGCAGCACGACCCTAATTCACCCATAATGCAGGTAAGACGGTGAAACAGCGTCGCGATTTCAACGGTGAATCCACGTCGTGATTTCAACGTTGATCCAATTTGCAAAATCGAAAGGTTATTCAACGTTGATTCAACGTCGGGATTTCAACGGTGAATCAGCGTCGTGATTTCAACCGTACATCAAGGTCACGATTTCAACGGTGAATCAACGTCGTGATTTCAACGTTGATCCAATTTGCAAAATCGAAAGGTTTTTCAACGTTGATTCAACCATGGTACCTGACGTTGTTTCAACGTTGAATCAACGTTGAAATGCCGGCTGGGAACTTGATGTGTTGAATGCTCGGAGCACGTTATAAAACTTATTCTTAAAATACACATTTCTGTTTTAATAAATGGTCATATTAAATCATAGCATAACACATAAGTAGGTACAAAAATAATCAGTGATGCATGCGACCCTTTTGGTCTCAGTGTAGCTCCCTGCTTTACCATGTTATGCAACGCTGAGCAATTGCTGCGACGTTAAGCCTGACAGAGAAATCTCACAAGCACATATAAACACTCATTTTCATATGTGTAATATATTCTTCTAATTGTTTTGTGCCGTTTCGCTGCAGTGTTTTAATGTGAAAGCCTGTAAATGTGTACTTCAAGTGTTCAGATAAATACATCGCGAGCTCATCTGTGACGTTCAGCATGATGATTTAGTTAGAAACCAGCTAAGACCAGCGTGACAGTGGCCAAAACTACTTTAAAACCATATAATATATTATTCTAATTGTTTTGTGCCGTTTCGCTGCAGTGTTTTAATGCGAAAGGCTGTAAATTCTCTGTGGACTTCAAGTGTTCAGAGAAATACATCGCCAGCTCGCGAGCAGTTGGCTGCCGCGAATATATAATGTTATTACTTTAAACTGTTCAGAAACATCTGAATTTAGCTCTTGGTGTGTTCTAACGTGTGGATTGCGTGTAATCGCGTTTTTAAAAGGTCTTAAATAAGAATGAATTCGCTAGTTCTCGCCTCCGTGTAGACAGCCTGGGCTGAGCAGCAGTATTTTTAACCAGTTTAAAAGTGAAACGAAACCCGACTCCGCCCCTAAATGTCATTGCAACTGTAGGGGCGCAATTTTTTTATTTTTTTTTTACATTTAAAAATTAATAAAAAAAAAACTTTAAGTCTGATCACTCTGAAAAGATATAGCACACACCACCCCTCTATCCCGCAGGTGTCTGCCGAGTTTGGGGCTTGTGGCTTTAAAGCCCTAGGAGGAGTAGCGTTCAGAATTTTTTTCTCAGAAGAATAATAATAACTAGAATTAAAAGTTAGTGAACTAACTTTGATGTTGGCTTGGCCATCTTGGCCATGGAGCAAAAGAGCCAAAGTACTTGTGTGCCCAACATTGAGTTGCCCCGCTGCAAAATTAATACACATAATAATGCCATAAAAAAATACACCTGAAACAGTCTTTTTCCATGCTCCCTTGCTGTTTTCTTTTTTTAATAAAAAGCCTGGGCTATGATAACAGCTATGACAGGGTTGTCTAGCTGGATGTGAAATAAGTCATGCCTATTTTTCTCGTGTATGTATTTCACAGTCCTGCCACCGTTGCGTTGTGGGCAACGACACACAAGATTACTGAAACAATGCATTTTAAATCAAGGAGATCATAAGGGGTCCAAGCACAATGGTTTGTATAGATGATGCAGTTACACACTGTTTAAAATTGTTTAATTTGTACTGTATGTTCATTCTATTTATTTATTTGTGCTATTTACATAATGTTTACTTTTTTAAGTTTGTTTTTGTTAATGTAAAATAGCACTGCATAGTCTTCACTGTAAGATAAAATACACAATCAAACCAAAATGTATTCAGACACCTTCAACATTTCTCACATAATCACAGTTTATTTGCTGTAGTTTAGAAACTGGTAATAATATATGACAATAACTCAGAACAAATTCATCTTGATAATTTCGGATAACTTTGATAAAAAGATATGTAATGGAATCAACCAAAACTTCAGACTGTCAGTATGACAATATTTACACAACTATCAATACTTTGTTGAACAGTTACCAAGCAAGAAATGCTTAATTTGGTTCAGTCTGTGGTGTGAAAAGGTTGCATTAACAATTAAAGAAAGAAACACTTAAGCAAAACATGGGCAGGTCCTTAATTATTATTTTTTTAAATCAATTTTAACCAGCCTACTGTATGAAGAATTAGTGGGTATAATATTTCACAGATCACTATTTTGCCATACTCACTTACATAAATTAACTAGTGGCCTGCACCCACTAGTAAAACAATTCTATCTTATTTTTGGATTGACTTTGGATAAATTCTTGTACTACAAAATAATTCAGTCAAGAGCAGTGAGTGATTTACTTTCATTTTCATACATTAAAGACTCTGACAGCAGAGCTAGTAAATTAGGCGCGGTCCCTTTAAGAGACAAACGCATCCATTATGAGGATACACATCCGATTTTTTTTTTGCAAATCTTTACTTTCACTTAAGACATAACCACATACTTATTCGAACACACTTTCCAACACGGGTATTTCGACATATTTTGTATGTATTTGTTGTCGGTACAAAAGCAAGAAGACTTTGAGACGCGTCTCTGCTTGCTCCCTGAACAACACCGCGCTGCTGAATTGAGCTCTTTAGCTTTTCGCTCTTTTTTCTGTTTATTTAAACTGCGATTTGAATTTGTTCGTTCAGGTCCAGGAGGAAGTGAACGTCCTGAACGACAGCTCTGTTCAGTGTTGCTGTCCCTGTCCGCGATACGCGCGGCTCTCTCTCGTGCACACGCGCCATCAGCTGCTCAGTTCAATTTTCCGCAGCGCGGGGCTGAAGCCAACTTGATGTGTTGAATGCTCGGAGCACGTTATAAAACGTATTCTTAAAATACACATTTCTGTTTTAATAAATGGTCATATTAAATCATAGCATAACACATAAGTAGGTACAAAAATAATCAGTGATGCATGCGACCCTTTTGGTCTCAGTGTAGCTCCCTGCTTTACCATGTTATGCAACGCTGAGCAATTGCTGCGACGTTAAGCCTGACAGAGAAATCTCACAAGCACATATAAACACTCATTTTCATATGTGTAATATATTCTTCTAATTGTTTTGTGCCGTTTCGCTGCAGTGTTTTAATGTGAAAGGCTGTAAATGTGTACTTCAAGTGTCCAGAGAAATACATGGCGAGCTCGCGGGCAGTCGCGATGCCGCGAATATATCATGTTATTACTTTAAACAGTTCAGAAACATCTGATTTTAGCTCTTGGTGTGTTCTAACGTGTGGATTGCGTGCAATCGCCGTTTTAAAAGGTCTTAAATAAGAAAGAATTCGCTCGTTGTGAGCTCCGAGACAGCAGCAGTGATTCTCTTCAAGTGTTCAGAGAAATACATGGCGAGCTCGCGGGCAGTTGCGCTGCCGCGAATATATCATGTTATTACTTTAAACAGTTCAGAAACATCTGATTTTAGCTCTTGGTGTGTTCTAACGTGTGAATTGCGTGCAATCGCCGTTTTAAAAGGTCTTAAATAAAAACTGAAAGGCTGTAAATGTGTACTTCAAGTGTTCAGACAAATACATCGCTAGCTCATCTGTGACGTTCAGCATGATGATTCAGTTAGAAACCAGCTAAGACCAGCGTGACAGTGGCCAAAACTACTTTAAAACCATATAATATATTATTCTAATTGTTTTGTGCCGTTTCGCTGCAGTGTTTTAATGCGAAAGGCTGTAAATTCTCTGTGGACTTCAAGTGTTCAGAGAAATACATCGCCAGCTCGCGAGCAGTTGGCTGCCGCGAATATATAATGTTATTACTTTAAACAGTTCAGAAACATCTGAATTTAGCTCTTGGTGTGTTCTAACGTGTGGATTGCGTGTAATCGCGTTTTTAAAAGGTCTTAAATAAGAATGAATTCGCTAGTTCTCGGCTCCGTGTAGACAGCCTGGGCTGAGCAGCAGTATTTTTAACCAGTTTAAAAGTGAAACGAAACCCGACTCCGCCCCTAAATGTCATTGCAACTGTAGGGGCGCAATTTTTTTATTTTTTTTTTACATTTAAAAATTAATAAAAAAAAACTTTAAGTCTGATCACTCTGAAAAGATATAGCACACACCACCGCTCTATCCCGCAGGTGTCTGCCGAGTTTGGGGCTTGTGGCTTTAAAGCCCTAGGAGGAGTAGCGTTTAGAATTCTGTCTCAGAAGAATAATAATAATAAAAACTAGAATTAAAAGTTAGTGAACTAACTTTGATGTTGGCTTGGCCATCTTGGCCATGGGGCAAAAGAGCCACAGTACTTGTGTGCCCAACATTCTTGAGTTGCCCCGCTGCAAAAAAAATAAAAAATAATAATACCATAAAAAATACACCTGCAACAGTCTTTTTCCATGGTCCCTTGCTGTTTTCTTTTTTAATAAAAAGCCTAGGCTATGATAACAGCTACGACAGGGTTGTCTAGCTGAATGCGAAATAAGTCATGCAAAAACCATAATCTCCTAAATACCATTCAATTTAATGTTATTTTAATAGTACTGACAACATATTTTAAGTTATCACACTACTGAAAAATTAAAGAAGGGACAGTATATATAGTATACTTCGGTGAGTCAAGAGCTAAACAAAAAGTCCTGTTTCATTACAAAATACTGTAACTTTTATAAACGTTATGCTATCACCACAAAATTTTAATTAATATTTATTAAAAAATAAATATTTCATAAAACTGAAACTTAAATATATTATTTCTATAGGCTATACAAAACAGAAAAGAAAAAAGACTAAATAATAAGGCTGAATAAGCTGATCTATAGCATGTTAAATGGTGGTTGCCTGTCTATGAATGGTACACCCCTCTAAGCACACAGAAGTGGTTTGACCCAAGTCCTCAGCAGCCAATGACACTGACCTGTTCAAACTGATTTTTAAGGCATACTTCACGTGTATTTCACGTGTATTTAACGTGTATTTAAAACGTGAAATATAGCTGATTTTTCATGAGTAAACAACGCGTATTTAACGTGTATTTGACCCTCTTGGCCTTCCATACACATTAGAAGGGAGACGTGAAAAAAGGACATCGCGTACTTTATCACAGAATATTTGTTCGGCAGCACTTGTTTAGTTTAAAAGTAGACATGTCAAACTTTCTATAGATATATCTCTCATGTCTCTTCGTTGAGTATTCATGGAGTTACAGTTCATTTTAATGACGTGTTTGTAAATGAAGATCAGCGCAGACAAGGTTGAAGACAGCACACCTTGTTTGTTATCTTTATTTTATAAGTGCACAAAGTTTTGTTGTTATTGTGTTTGTATCCAAAAAAAAGTAGACCCTTTACAGATTCGATTGATGTATTGCTCTTATCTGTACGTTTAAAACTGAAAATGTAATTTAAGTAATTGACAGGGTTATCAGCAGAAAATGACTCAAAACGCGTATATGCGTTAATCGACTCCAGAGTTAAAAGGCTGTCGTGACTTTTTTCCTTCCAGTATTCATAAGCTGTATCGCGCTGTCAAATTATATGTCATTTTGCACACATAAACATCTCAAAAACACCTGAATTCTGCTCTTGTTGTGTTCTAATGGGTGGACTAGTGCTGTGATATTATTTTTGGAATCTCTTAAAAAATGCTGATGAAGTGCTCATTTCTCTCTCGTCTTTCTCTCTGTTCTTTGGTCAGAGACATAATTTATTAATGAGATATCTGACCCGGTAATAATAACATATGTTGATTTGGCTTGTCAGAGTGAATGAAATGTGTAGCCTATTTATTTGTCTGATCTCGCCCCAAACGCGGCTGTCATGTGACTTTTTTTTCCCTTCGCGATGTCAAATATTGCATTTTGCACACATACACGGCTCAAAAACCCCTGGATTTTTCTCTTAGTGTGTTCTAATTGGTGGATTGTGTGCATTCGCAGGAATATTTATTTTAAGAAGCTCTTAAAAAATATATATAAATGACTTTCCCATGTTGTGACGATGGATAACAATTGATGTGAAGTTCAGCCTGACAGATAAAATCTCACAATCACATATAAACACTCATTTTCATGTGTATAATATATTGTTCTAATTGTTTTGTGCCGTTTCGCTGCAGTGTTTTAATGTGACAGGCTGTAAATTCTCTTCAAGTGTTCAGAGAAATACATGGCGAGCTCGCGGGCAGTCGCGCTGCTGCGAATATATCATGTTATTACTTTAAACAGTTCAGAAACATCTGAATTTAGCTCTTGGTGTGTTCTAACGTGTGGATTGCGTGCAATCGCCGATATAATTTAATTATAAAAGGTCTTAAATAAGAATAAATTCGCTCGTTGTGAGCTCCGTGGAGACAGCCTGAGCTGAGCAGCCGTGATTCTTCTCTCGTCTGTCTGACTGCTCTCTGCCCAGACATCAAGTATTCATAAGCTGTATCACGTTGTCAAATTATATTTCATTTTGCACACATAAACAGTTCAAAAACACCTGAATTCTGCTATTGTTGTGTTCTAATGGATGGATTAGTGCAATTCGCTGTGATATTATTTTTGGAAGCGCTTAAAAATGCGGATGAAGCGCTCATTTCTCTCTCGTCTTTCTCGCTGTTCTTTGGCCAGAGACATAATTTATAAATGAGACCTGACCCGGTAATAATAACATATGTTGGTTTAGCTTGTCAGTTTATATAGCTAGCCTATTTATTTGTCCGATCTCGCCCCGAAACGCGGCTGTCATGTGGACTTCAAGTGTTCAGAGAAATACATCGCGGGCTCGCGGACATTTGGCTGCCGCGAATATATCATGTTATTACTTTAAACAGTTCAGAAACATCTGAATTTAGCTCTTGGTGTGTTCTAACGTGTGGATTGCGTGCAGTCGCCGTTTTAAAAGGTCTTAAATAAGAATGAATTCGCTCGTTGTGAGCTCCTGGAGACAGTGCCTGAGCTGAGCAGCATTGATTCTTCTCTCGTCTTTCTAACTGCTCTCTGCCCAGAAATAAATTATTAATGAGCCCTGACCCCTGTAATAATCAGATATGTTGGTTTAGCTTGTCAGTTTGAGGGAAATTGTATTATTTACTTGGTATTTTTAACCGGTTTAAAAGTGAAACGAAACCTGACTCCTCCCTTTAATCTCGGTTATTGCAACTAGGGGCGCAATTTTTCTCAGATAATGTAAGTCTATGGGTAATGTAATTTGACATTTAAAAATTAATTAAAAAAAAACTTTAAGTCTGATCAGTCTGAAAAGATATAGCACACACCACCCCTCTATCCCGCAGGTTTCTGCCAAGTTTGGGGCTTGTGGCTTTAAAGCCCTAGGAGGAGTAGCGTACAGAATTTCTGTCAGAAAAATAATAATAAGAAAAAAAAGAAGAAGTTTAAATAGCATAACAGTATGTTGGCTTGTTGCCAAGCCAACATAAAAATAAAAATAAGTTTAAATAGCATAAGACCAGCGTGACAGTGGCCAAAACTACTTTAAAACCATATAATATATTATTCTAATTGTTTTGTGCCGTTTCGCTGCAGTGTTTTAATGCGAAAGGCTGTAAATTCTCTGTGGACTTCAAGTGTTCAGAGAAATACATCGCCAGCTCGCGAGCAGTTGGCTGCCGCGAATATATAATGTTATTACTTTAAACAGTTCAGAAACATCTGAATTTAGCTCTTGGTGTGTTCTAACGTGTGGATTGCGTGTAATCGCGTTTTTAAAAGGTCTTAAATAAGAATGAATTCGCTAGTTCTCGGCTCCGTGTAGACAGCCTGGGCTGAGCAGCAGTATTTTTAACCAGTTTAAAAGTGAAACGAAACCCGACTCCGCCCCTAAATGTCATTGCAACTGTAGGGGCGCAATTTTTTTATTTTTTTTTTACATTTAAAAATTAATAAAAAAAAAACTTTAAGTCTGATCACTCTGAAAAGATATAGCACACACCACCGCTCTATCCCGCAGGTGTCTGCCGAGTTTGGGGCTTGTGGCTTTAAAGCCCTAGGAGGAGTAGCGTTTAGAATTCTGTCTCAGAAGAATAATAATAATAAAAAAATAAAAATAAGTTTAAATAGCATAACAGTATGTTGGCTTGTTGCCAAGCCAACATAATAAAAATAAAAATAAGTTTAAATAGCATAACAGTATGTTGGCTTGTTGCCAAGCCAACATAATGATGACGTTCATATTTATCCCCCATATAGTCCTTGTTTTCCAGAATAAAGTAATTTGCATTCCTTGTGTACCTTCTGAATCTGACTGTAAAAGGGGGAGACAATACTTCCTTATCAACACTGAAAATGTCACAAGTCTAACAAGTTTATCTGTGAAACTATTTCTGACTGGCGTCACTCACCAAACAAGTTTGAATGGTTTGAATTGATTGTTCAGCTTTTGTTTCTTTACAAATGCTGTTCTCTTCAATTATTTTACAATGAAATGTTTCTAAATAAGATACTTAAATACATCAATCTTTATTCAAGCCACTAAAGCTTTTCAATGTAGAAAATGTGTAAACATTAGAAGTCTCTTCTAACTTCTAAAAATCAAGAAACTTTTAAAGATTTAATAAAGTTTCTCAAACCAGCATTTTACTATTTGTTTCATTATAAAACAATGTTGTATAGGCTACATTTTCAAGCATTTTACATTTTTACACAGGCAATATTCTAACGAACAGGCTATATTCATTGTAGGAATAATGATCAATTAATCCTTAAAATACAAGTGATGAGCTGAAAAAAATATGAAAAGAAAGAAATAAACTCATTGTCATTCACTACAAAGTACACTACCTTTTGTTTTGTTTTTGTCCAAAATGATGCCCACTTGTGTCGATGTGTCATCTCAAGGCGGCAGCTCCATCCTCACTGCACTGCAGAAGTCATTTAATGGCTGGGGGAAAGGAATGCGCGTTCCAGGGCGTAACTCTGACGCCAAACCTGTTCGCTGAATAGAATGTCAGACGTGAGTCTCAGTAACTCTTGACATAATCCCTGTTTTGCGAAATGGGACCAAGTAGCCTACGATGACATCTTCATGTCATATAAAAGATTTAATACACATTTGTGCAATACTGTGGTAGTCTATTGGGACCCTGGGATGCAAAAAAATGTTTGCAAAGTCAATTCAAAAGTTAAACAACACGAGACTTAAAATGTACACCCAATGTCGGTGACAAAAATGTAACATTTTGGTTTATTTACGATATAAACAGAACATTGAGTGCACGTGTTACGTACCTCCCTTAGAACTCATCGCCTCTTATATCTGCACTGTTTACTTCACTGGTTTGAAATCTTATCTGCCATGTGCCTTGTGCTGCTTTACTTTTTTCTTTCTTTTTACATGACATATTTGTAAAGTTGTACTTTATATTTTATAATCTTTATGTAATGTTCTACTGTTAGGGTTATCTGTATGCACCAAGGGTCTGAGAGTAACGCGATTTCAATTCTCTGTGTGTATGTAGGCCTACTGTACATGTGGAAGAATTGACATTAAAGCAGACTTGAGTTGACTTGAAGTGTCGCATCTCTGTGCTGCCCCCTACCGGACATCATGATCTCTTCTCCTCTTCACACCTGAGTTGGGGCGGGGTCTGTGTACTTACGTCATCACTCACATGCGGTGCTGGACAAGAAGAAGAGGTGAAATTAGGTAAATGCGCTTTTTAATTTCTTGTGTAGACAGCTTGATTTTCGTAACCTGCAAAGGGGATTTTCAAGGAATGCGCAAAGAAGGACATAATTTGAGGTAGGCCACAATGATGATAATGCTCGAAGTAGAGTATTTGTGTTGCCAAACATTAAACGAAGGTTAGGTTCCATTAAAAAGTCTTTAAAATACTTGCATAAGTAGTACTAAGTAGGCTATAGATTGTACTGTTTGGGATATAATAGATTATATCCCAAATATACGCATTTCTGTCAATGTAAATGTGTATTATCTTAAAATAATATATATATATATATATATATATATATATATATATATATATATATATATATATATATATATATATATATATATATATATACACATATATATAAACACTGCATAATGATTGAGCAGAGTCAAATTGAAAACGTAATGAGTAAAACAAAGTTTATATTTTTAAACGTGGACCTACAAACAAGTTTATCTTGTCAGACAGGTTTTTAGTTACACAAGTGTACTTTTCCTCAAGACAGACGTTTTGACGCGTGGGTTACGTCTAACAACGAATATTCCGTTTTCAAGAGTTATTTGTTGTTGTTGACTCCCATAAATAGCCTACTGTATATTTTACCAGCTGCTGTTCTTATGTGTTCACTTTGTAATAAATTTAAAGACCAAATATGTTTTCAACTTTTCAGTCTAATATTCCAGTCATGAGGGACAGACTTGGCCATCTCCAGGCAGTATCACTGTCTAATGGCCCTGCAGCAGAGCATGAAACTGCCCAAGCTCTATCTCCATCAGGAAACACAGACTATGATGACCCTCCTCAGGACCCCAGCACCAACCCTGACCTGGAAGCTGTCTTTGATGAGGCACTGGAGGCTCGCCGTCAGATTCAGTACATTCGCCTGGAAGTAAAGCGTCTCAGTGATCAAAACACACACATTTTTACAGGCTCAGTTTGCTCTAGTGCTTCTAATACCAATGACTCCAATGCTATTGCAGCTGACATCAAAACTCGTGGACAGGAGATGCTTGTGCACCTTCGCAAGATGGATTCCCACAGGAAAGAGTTAGAGGAAAAGTATGGCATCAATTCCCCTGTGACGAGAATCGCCCGAACACAGTACGCCAGCATAAGCAACAGTTTCCGTGATGCCATGGTGGAGTACAATGAGGCTGAGATGAGCCATAGAGAGTCCTGCAAGGCATATATTCAGCGGCAGATGGAGATTGTGGGGCGAGAGGTCACAGGTGACCAGATCGAAGAGATGTTGGAGAGCGGTCATTGGAACGTCTTCAGTGAGAATATGGTTTCAGAAGGTAAAACGGCCCGGTCTGCACTCATCCAGATCGAGAGCCGACATACGGAACTGCTACAGCTGGAGAGACGCATTCAGAGCCTTCATGAGGTGTTTCTGGATGTGGCCATGTTAGTAGAAGAGCAGAGATCAATGATAGACTACATTCACACCAATGTTCAGTCAACTGAGGTGGAGGTCAGAGACGTCCTTGTGAAGCTGGAGCGAGCCAAGAGACATGATAGGAGCAATCCGTTTAAGAAAATGTTCTTCTGGAAACGATGAGAAGGACACGGATATCACAATGTCAAATAAATATATATTAAGTGATCTGAATTTTTTGGTTTGTATTACATTTTTATATGTTTTATGTGTTATTTAGACAAATGCATATTCATCTGAAGAAAAACAAACACATATCACACTAATTTTGAATATAGGCTTCACGCTGAAATAAATCAGATTTATAAATATTTCTAATTTTGTGCCTTTGGAGATTCAGATGTCCTTTATTTCTGTAGTTTGCCCTTTTCAAGTGTTTATTCTTATGTGGAATGTATCTTGTCAATATAACTACATTTTATAGATAAATAAGTGAGGCGCTGGATGACTGGTTAGTTGTAATAGATCTAAATATTTAATGTGTGTGAACATCTGTATCAGCTGTATCTCATTCAGTGTGCATTCATTCAAAGTTTCGTAGCAGATGTCATAAATTAGAGTGTAATTTTGTTACACTAATTAGATCACATGTGCCTACCTCATGTGATATGTGATGTCCCATACTTACAACTATTAAACTAACACATGCCAAGGTACAAATAACCTTTCTGACTATGGTAAAGCAAGTTGTTAAAAGTACATTATTTTTTAAGATTGTGTCCTGGGGACAACTGTGTTATGTATGGCGATGCATTATAACAGGGAGATGTGCTGTAAATCTGTTGATTCACCTACGTACACTAACGTTAAAACGTTTGGGGTCAGTAAGACTTCTTTTTTGAAGGAAAGAAATACTTTAAGCAAAGATGCATTAAATGAATCAAAAGTTACTGTAAACATAATGTTATAAAATATTTTTATTTCAAATAAATGCTTTCCTTGTGAACTTTCTATGTATCAAAGAATCGTTTTAAAAAGGTATCAAAAATATTAAGTAGTTCTAACTAGTTTTTTACATGAATAATAAGATAATAATAATAGTTTTTAAGTGCCAAATTAGCATATTAAAATTATTTCTGAAAAATCATTTTACACTTAATGTATTGACTGCTGAAAATTCAGTTTCTCCATTACAGAAGAAAACGATATATATATATTGAATAGAAAACCGGTATTTTAAATTGTAACATTTTTCAATATGCCTACTGTTTTATTGTATATAAATAAAAATTCATTGGCTAATGAAGACTCATGCTTGTAAACACAAAGCTCATGACATGAATGTGGCAGCTGGATCTGGACAAGTCAATGTGATCTGATGACACCAATTCCCATGCTGTTCATACTTAAGTTGTTCTGTTGCCTTTAATCATTCTGGATATTGAAATTTTCACCACTGTGAGTTGGTCTACTTTGTTTGCTCACCTATAACTCTTAAGCTGGATCTCTTGTTTTTTTGCACATTAAATGCTATTTACGGTTTAAATATATACACATACAGATTCGTAAAGAGAGAGCATGTAAGGTTACGAAAAAATGTTGCCCAATGCCAAGTGAGTCATTTGTTCTTGTTCAGACTTGGAGATGAGTATTGTAGAAACGCCAAGATCATTCAACCTTTCCTCCTTATAATGCACCAATAAGCTGGATGCTAACCGCCTTTGAACTGGAAAGGAGAACCACCTTTTCTCCTCCCTCGGGTGTTCCGCGTCCTATCGGTCACGCGCTTGGCTTGTACAGTGTCCACTAGTCTAGTACTCACGAGATCACCTGAGTGTCAGACAAGACTCCGCTCAGGCTTTGCTTAGAAACCTCAGACCAGGGTGGACGTGTTAAGATGAGGCTGTCGCTCGCTTTTCGCCATGCACATCGGAGCCACGCCGGCATACGACGATCAGGAGCGGGTGTCAAAGTTTTAAACTCGGAGAACAGATTAATTCCTGTTAATAGCACGGTTTCTTATCTACAGGCTCGGGAAGCAAGTTCGACCAGCGGTACGAGTGAAACGGTATTGAGTTTTAAAAGTCATCCACGAAAAAACGATGGACCGTTGTATGAAAGTGCTGTTGGGTAAGATCAAAACAAAACACACGCTCTAAACATTTTCTAAAACACACTGAATGTTTGTGTGATTGTAACCGGTTGGTTCTGAAAAGATAGCGACTTGGCTAAAGTATCTATTGTCTTGGCGTTGATTTGGTTCCACGTGCTAACGTTACCGGTATTTGGCCGCCAGATGATGTAACTTCTGCTTCCCATTAGTCTTCCGTCTATACACCCGGTTTAATATGAACTGCGTTGTATGCTAATTGGGCTGCATATCAACACTGTGTTACTGAATGAGTTCAAGTTTTCTTATAACCTTTGAAGGTTTTTTTATTTATTTATATATTTTTTTTGAATCAACGAAGATTAAAAGTATGTCGTTCATTGTAGGTCAGTGTTACACTGAATGTCCTCATTTAACCCTTTCTCCTGGTTGGCATTCCCATTACTGACTTTAATGATTCATAGAGCCTAGGCTTGTGTTATCTGATTGTGTATAATGTAAAACATGGAATCTTAATGACATCAGTTTTAAAAGACCTGGTAGTATTGTCATACAGGTTGAGTTTATAACACCATTTTACAAATGTGTTGCTACACCAGTGAATTCATTGGCATGCACTATATGACCATCTCCAGTGTGAAATATATTGTAAGACTATAGAAACTGAATAGTAATATAAAGAATTTACAGGAACACTTCTTTAATTTAATGGGTATGTTAAAGCTTGCAAAAAACTGAGTTACAGTCACTGAAATGTGTTACAACAGTCTCTCCTAAAAGTCTTTAACAGATGGGAACTGTGTGAAGCAGGGGGAACATTTCCCTATCAAACCCTAAAAGTGACCCTTATGTATCTTATTGATGTCTGTAAATGGATTCAAAGGTTAGGTATGTGCTACCGAGGGTTAAAATAATCAGTAAAGATGCCTTTGCAACCAGCCTTACAAAATATGCTTACAGTGATGCAATAGAGCACAAGATAATTTTATCTGCTGCCAGTCAGAATGTGTTGGCCAACCTGCTTAAAGTTATTATAATCAGCTGAGCAAACATTTATTTGTGTCTGTCATAGTAAGAAACAGGACACCAGTCTAGTTGTTATGATAAAATGTATTTGTGTGGCAGAGATGCCAGTATAAAGCTTTTAAACTTCATCTGAGCATGCACAGGGAGAACGTTTCTATCAATATTTAGAGAGCTTGAAGATCTACTTGGCTGTGTATGTAAAAATATATGGGGGGGGGGGGGGGTTATCTTTGGTCATATTAGCAATTATTTTGTTAAAATTAATGATAAAATTTTGTCCTAAATCTTGTAGCTTTTGCTCCTTTTTGTTCTGAGGTTCAAAGTCTGCTTCCGACAAGAACAGACAAAATGATTGAGTACTGTTTAATGCATGGTCAACATTGATTTTTGTCTAAAGAGCAGTCAGGATTAGATAACCAAGTTGTTTAAAATGCATATCAGCTTTGTAAGCTTGATGAGTTTAAATAATAATAATGTTGTACTTATTGTATTGGATGTGTGTCTTGTGCTCATTCAATGAGAAGTTCTGTTCTTTTAGCAGAAGTTAATGAACATGCGTGATGTTACTTTGTATGAAATGTGATGTGAGCTGACTGGTTAAATATATGCACTCTGTGTCCATCTCATTTACAGTGGCCTTGTTCAGAGGAGCAGAGAGGAGCTCGAAGCTATCAGAGAAACCAACCCAGGCCTCAAACCTACACTGGCTATCATACAGGTGTGACTTTGTGTTTAGAAAAAGAGATATGTGAATGAATCTCAGACACTGAAAGCTGCATGTCTGTACTTACGATAGACTGGTGAAGATGACCGTCTGCTGGAGGTGAATAAGAAGATGGCTGGAAAGGTATAACTGATTGTCTTCCATTCTGCCCAACACGCAGTAAATAAATGGGTTCAAGTAATATACATTTTTACATTTTAGTAGATGGATTTGCTATTGATCGATAAGATGAATGGCAATGCAAATTGATAGCTTATGCAGTGTTATATACCCTGATTTTGTGTCCACACAGATCGGCTTGAATGTTATGCAGATCTGTCTTTCACACCAGTGCAGAGAGGAAGAGGTCGGTGAAGCTGCAAATCTGAAAAGCAATCATTAGCTTTTTTGATTAAACAGAAACTCCTTAGAGAGGTCTGTCCAGATCTCAGCCTCCTGAATTCTTGTCTCTGTTCTACAGGTGATCGAGGAGATCTTGAGATTAAATGAGGATGCTCGTGTTCATGGCATTTTTTTGCACCTTCCTCAGTCCTTTCTCTCCAAAAGTGTCCGTAATGCCATCAAGCCACAGAAAGATGTGGATGGGTAAGTCAGAGTTTTTTTTTTTTTTTTTTTTTTTACTAACTATGAATATTTCCCATCCAAATAACTGAATGACAATTCAGTTATTTGGAAACTATTAATTGCAGGATGCCTTTAAATATATTCTAGATACCATATTTTACGGACTATAAGTCGCACTTTTTTCATAGTTTGGCTGGTCCTGCAACTTATAGTCAGGTGCGACTTATTTATCAAAATTAATTTGAAATGAACTAAGAGAAATGAACCAAGAGAAAACATTACCATCTACAGCCGCGAGAGGGCGCTCTATGCTGCTAAGCACCCTCTCGCGGCTGTAGACGGTAATGTTTTGGTTCTAAATAAATGCGACTTAAATATGTTTTTTTCCTCATCATGACGTATTTTTGGACTGGTGCGACTTATGCTCAGGTGCGACTTATAGTCTGAAAAATACGGTATATTTATTTAATACACCCCTCCCCCCTACCACTACTGTTTGTATATGCATGTGTTTGCAGGGTCTCTGATCTTAATGTTGGCCGTGTGGTGCTGGGGGATCAGAGAGATGGCTTTGCCTCACCTGTAGCTGGAGCTGTGCTGGAAATGCTTGCTAGGCATGGTGTGTATCTGTATGCATTTTGGCATATGTTATTACATTTGAATTCAAAAGGTAAAATGTTTCACAAACACTGCTAATTCTACTGAATAGAGTATTAATATGTCTATGTGTTAAATATATCCTCTGAAGAATAATGTATGTTACCTTTCAAAAGTATCATTCTCATTAAGACTGCATTTATTTGATTAATAAAAACCGTTAAAACTTTAATATTAGGAAATATTATTACATTATAAAATAATAATAAAAATAAGGGAATCAGAATTCTGAATTTTCTAATATATTTTAAAATGATTTATTTATTCTTGTTGTGGCAAAGCTGAATTTTCATCAGCCTTTAGTGTCACATGATCCTTCAGGAATCATTTTAATGTGCCGATTTTGGTGTTCAAGAATAGGGTTGCAAAATTCCGGGAATTTTCAAGGCTGGAAAATTTCTGTTGGAATAAACTGGGAATTTGCACAATTGCAGGAACAGGGATGTTAAAACGACCAGATTTAATGTCATTTCATTTGAATTTCTACCCTTCACATTCCTCAGTCACATGCACACAGCAAACAATTACTGCAGGGCTATTGAGAACACATCCCCTACATGCACTGTGCATTCATTCCTTTATAACATGTACAGATCATTTCTAGAATACTGAACACAAAATGATGTCAAAATGTCCATCTTGTTGAGTACATAAATATTGCTTAAATTAGTGTTTAAATCTTTCTTGTGCTGTGTGTAAGCTATTGCACAACAAAATTATACCATTGTTAAAACAAATACAGTGACAAACAAACAAACAACAACAAAAAAAATGTCTTAAATTGACCCTCCCCTTCCCACAATCCCCCCGTGTCACCTAAAGGGGAATTCCCCCCCTCATTTTCCAGGCTTCCATTCAAGGTTTGAAATTACTTTGTAAATATATTTGTTCTATGGTATTTGAGTTTAATTATCAAATACCCAAATTTGTTATACAGCAGCTAGCTAGCCAGTAAATCAGATATGAAGAATGTAAGTTAGTTGGCACTATTTCATTGATAATTTATGAGCCTAGGTATAGTTCTTAAAACTTCTATTAGTTTGCATGCATGCCAGCTTATGACCAAACAAAATGTTTATATTTATGTTTGTATATGATACACTTTCTGTAAATTTCCTCAAAAGTCCAATTAATTTGCATAAATTCCTGTTAAGTTTCCAACTCGGAAAATTTCCAAAATTCCCTAGATTAAGTTACCATGGACAGTTTCTAGAAATTTACTGGATAGTTTCTGCCCCTTTGCAACCCTATTCAAGAAATATGGATCTTTTTTGTATAAAATAAATTCTTTACTGTCAATTTTGATCAAACTGTTGTATGCTTGCTCAATAAGTCTCAATTTTTCTCCAAAAAACATCTTACTGACTCAAAATTTTAGAATGTTTTTTTAAATTGTAGCATAAAGGTAAAGGTTATGATGAATTGGTTAGAGACAAATTAAAAATACAGCATTTCCTTTTTGTAATTCTCCTTTAGACGCCCCATTGGTTGGAAAGATGGCAGTGCTGCTGGGTCTCGAGGGACCCCTGAAGGCAACGCTTCAGTTTTTGCTGCAAAACAATGGTGTGATGGTGCAGACCTGCCAGTGGAGCTCAAAGCACTTGCAGAAACAGGTAAATGATTGATCATTGGGAGATACTCATGTCAATTTTTAGGTGTAGTTTGGTATTTTCAGCAGCAGAGGGCAATGTTGCTTTGTTTTGGGAGGGACATCGGGCTCAATCCTGTTTTTATACAGTCTATGGATAAATCATTTGAAGCATACACTAATTGGCTTTCTGTCTTTCAGATCATGGATTCGGATGTGGTGGTATTCTTAGAAACTGGCCACAAGGGCCTGCCACCCACTTGGTTAAGACCGGGGATGGCAGTCATTAACCTCAGCTCAGCCCTAATGGAAGGTACGTTTTCAAATTAAAGATATTAAGCCTTGGACACATTCTAACAATGGATTTTTACTTTGTTAGTATAAGTAAAACATATAGAGCACTTCTTCACTTGAGAAGTGTCATCTGAGAATTGAAGGAACTGTTGTAATTGTATTATCATGGAAGTGAAAGACAAGCATGTGATTCCTCTGAAACTGATTAAGTCAGGCATGCAGTTTCCTTCACCTTTCATTACCTTCCATCTACAAGAGACCTTAATGGTAATAGAGGCCCATGCTATTTCCTCCCTTACCCACAAATTCCATTAGTGTGGGGAACATAATAAAGACACCGCTAATTGTATTTCCTAAGATGCTCCGTCCGGGCCAACTTTTCATACATATGATCTTATCTCCTAGAGCAACCTGACAGTTGGGAGCACAGATCTGAAGCTGAAGCTGAATCTAGTGCTGGAGTTGGGTCTCTTAGTGCTGCGCTTAGAATGCAGGTGAGAGGCCTGCTGTCTCTTCTTTCTATTAAAGTCTAAATAAATAGGATAAATAATTATATCAACTTAATATCTGAATTTAGAATTTTGTTTGCATCATTGAAACATTAATTTCCTGTCATTGAGACAGTTGTGATGCTTAATATTTTTGTGGAAACAGGATTCCAGGATTCTTCAATAAATGTATAAAAAAAATGCAGTTCTTTTTAAATTTCTATTGAAATCTTTTGTAACTTTATAAATGTACTTTTGAAAGGTATAGTGTTATGCCAAATCACAGTAGATATTGGCAGTATATTTTTTTTAGTATATATTTTTGCTCATAATTATGGAGTGAATGAAGAAGTCATTTTGAGGTGTTGACTGTGATGTTTATCGCTGCTGTTGTGATCTGCCAGCATGTAGTGAGGAGCAGCAGGAGGTGGACACAAGAACAGCAGTACCAGCCATGGAGGCTCCGCCCACTAAAACTTCAACCCCTGTCACCTGTGCCTAGGTACGAGCAGCTTTGCCTTTTACTTTTAGAATATGCATCACTCAGACCTTTGCTTGTTCATTTGTGCACAGAACTAATTGGTCTCTCTGTCTTTCTGTTTCCTCGTTTCTGTAACCCTCAGTGATATAGAGATCTCCAGGGCACAGACTCCCAAACCCATATCCCAGCTGGCTCAGGAGATTGGGCTGCTTCCAGAGGAGCTGGAGGCCTATGGAAACACCAAAGCCAAAGTCCATTTGTCCCTTCTCAACCGCCTCCAACATCAGCCTAACGGCAAATATGTCCTGGTGGCAGGGTGTGACATCAGTTTTAAATTCTGTCATTGAAGTTAAATTCATGTCATATTATTTATCTAAGGGTGTGTTTACACTTGGAAGGTTTGGTTTGATTAAACTGATTGTTCTGTTAACACAGTTCATTTGGATATATGTGAACACTGCCTTCCGAACCTCTGTGTGCACCAATCAAGCAGACAGAAAACACAATACAACCCCAACACATCTAAACGAACCAAAAGCAATCTCATCTTGTCATTGGAGCTTAGTTACCCATTACAGTTCGGTACAGGTGTTCCTGGCACTGTTTTGACTACTTTGGATATTTCATAAGCTCTTAGTTAGTTTTAAGCTGGTAACATGACCAACATATGTACACCCATGGAGCGAGCGCATTCAGTCTGACACACAGCGTTGTTTTGGATGTTTTGGTAGTTTCCCTAAGTTGTCTAATCAGGTTATCATCTTGTACTTGTCTTGTTTTGTATCTTTAGATTCAGTGTTAAAAGTGACAGTGTGTACACTAAACAAACCAGGAATAAATTAAACCGAAATTAAATGAGATATCCGTACCAAAGCAATAATACAAATCTTAATTAAATGAAAACTGTATTGACTTAATTTGTTAAACAGGTTTTAATCAGTAAAAGACAATGGGAGATGAATTGATGACCATTATAGTAGCACTGCAAGAACCTTAATAAGAAAAAAATGTAAAGGTTAAAAGCATTTAAGGAAAACTTCAGGTCAAGTTTTCACGCTCACTTCTGTGTGCACATTTGTACTCTGCTTCCAAATTCCTAGAGAGAGTGAATGGCGGGCCCAGGGATCTTATCTACTACTGGCTCTTGAGCCCACCAGGAGCCTCCCTTTCATCCGTGTGTGTGAAGCGTGGCTCAGTCAGCTCCAAATGGGGGCCCAGGGTCTCTTTCATGTGTTTGGGGAATCCGCAGACCCCTGGCTTTATCAGCAGCCCCTCTCTCCCTTAACTCTCCTTCTTTAAGTCACATTCTTTGTTCTGCGTACAGATGCTGTGAAGCAGCACTGCCCTCCCCACCCAGCTTACCCTATTACTGTCAGCCACTGGCATGCCTTTGCTGCTCTGCCAAAAGAGCTGCTTCACAAAGACTGAGCGAGAGGGAGGGAGGATGCTGATGGAGCAGTCTAATGTAGTGAGATCAGAGGGAAAACGGAAATGAGGAAGGCAGATAGATGTATAGTAACAACCTTCTCCCTGTGAATGTGGGAAAGCATGTGTTGATAATGTTTTTGATCTGTGTTTTTCAGTATAACTCCCACTCCTCTGGGTGAAGGGAAGAGTACAGTGACCATAGGTCTTGTCCAGGCCCTCTCCGCTCATCTTAAGCTCAACTCTTTCGCTTGCCTGCGACAGCCTTCCCAGGGCCCAACGTTTGGTGTCAAAGGTGTGTTTTTGTGTGCTTGCTTTACTTTAGTTTGATATCGTAGCACATGGATAACAGTTACTACTATAACAACATTTCATGGTATCACCGATACACTTCCTGAAGGTTGCACTGTAACGCAGGTTTTATAATTAAGCAACATTTTAAGATGCTCTGATTTTTAAGGCACTGTATCTTGTCCTTTGTAGAGTAGGCAATTCCAGAATGCCCTGCATTGAGTTCAGTAAAATAAATTCAAGATGGCTAAATAAAATGAAATGAATGGAAATAAAATATAATTCGAATTTATTGTAAATATACAAAAAAAATGTAATGTAAGGGGATTTTCAAAATTGAATCAAATAAATGTAATTGATGTAATTTTATATTAAATTCTACATATTTATATATGTATGTGGAATATCATGTCATTAGCTTAGTAACATAATTTAAATGAATTGCAATAGTTTGTTGTGCAAACTGCTATTTGTTTGGTGCTCGAAGTTGCTGCCCGTTTAGTACACAGCAGGGCAGTTCCCTAGATTTAGGATCAGAGCTTATGTCAGACATATTGTCTTGTGTTTTCATTGCTGTGTGTTTTGTCTCCCTGCAGGAGGAGCGGCGGGTGGAGGATATGCACAGGTCATTCCTATGGAGGAGGTGAGTGACTACAGACATCCTGTCTCCTGTTATCACAAAGCCCTTTCCCTTAGTATGCCACAAGTGATGACAGCCCTTAAAAGAAACTCACACAGCCGTTGAGACCGAGTAAAATAAAGCACAATGTCTAAAACTCAGTCAAAATAGATTTTTCGAATTTAGTTTTATTTTTATTACCGGTAAATATCAGCATATTAATTTCAAAGTGTAAAAGGAAATATAACGTAATTTGGAATTTTTGGTTTTATAATACGTCCATGTTTTGCTTTAATAACAGCATGGATGGAAATAATGAGACTTTTTATCTGTAGCTTTATATTTTGAAGTTTTGAATCTCATATTTTCTCTGTTATGTTAGACTTTTGGACAACACTGAATGTGTTTGTGTGTGTGTGTGTGTGTGTGTGTGAGCAGATACTGTCTTTATCAGAAGCTTCAGAAAACAGCTTACTCACTCTTACTCTCACTATTTTTTCCCCCTTCAGTTTAATCTCCACCTGACAGGAGACATCCACGCTATAACAGCAGCCAATAATCTAGTGGCGGCAGCTATCGATGCCCGCATTCTCCATGAAGCTACTCAATCAGACAGGGTAAACAACTGCAATCAGAATGTTTTTCTTTTCACACAGGACAGTCTCCCTGTGATTTAATATTATGATTCATCAGCAGTTAGTCAGTAGCTGCATCATTAAAGAGAATTGTTTCTGGTTCTGTACAAGTCTGTAATTGAATATTTATCACATCCTAATGCTTTATTCTGCTTTAAGTTGTTTTGTGTCTTTCAGGCCCTGTACAGCAGACTAGTGCCATCTGTTAACGGTGTGAGATGCTTCTCTCCTATACAGATGGCTCGCCTACAGGTGAGTCTGGACAAGATCTTTGTACCTCTGACCTTTTTAACTTTTATAATGCCATCATCATTTGACACAGAAGTTTTTTTTAATGCTTGTATTTTAATGCTTTGTCATTTCGTCACATTTTATTTTAATGCATCCCCTTTTATCACACACATACAAGAATCCCCTTTTTTCCATTGAAGATCCAGGGCTTCTATTTTTTAAAAAGCCTAATTTTAAATATCTATTTAATATGCCAAATAAATTAATTTATCAGGTTAAAACTATATATATGAAAAATGACATCCCTATCTTTAATCCTTTTCCCGATAAACGGGAACTCTGTAAAACATTCCCCTCTTAAGACTTTAAGAGACAATGTGGACAATGGGGAGGTTACAAATGTTGAGAAGAACTGCACTAGAACTTTGGAAGCAGTACATCAGATAACCAACAGGGGTCCTCAGGCAGCTACTAACAATTCTTTCTTATAAAGCTGTAATTCACAGCAAGTCTCAGCATTCACAAGTTTAGCCCTTCACTTCTTTTTTTTCTTTCTTTTTTTAAAATATTTTATAAAGTAAACAAGTCAAGTGTTGTGTTATGTTGACTGTGACAGATAAGCTGAAACAGGCAAAGTCAGTAAATTTACAAGAGAACAGACTGTACAGTACCTATTAAAGGCCAAAACCTACTGCAGAAATGAAAATGCTTTAAGTATGAATGAACCACATAAATATGAATGAACCAGTTTTCATAATAATAATCACTGCACTTGTGTCTGTCTCTTCCTCACCTGTGTTTTCAGCGTCTTGGAATAAACAAAACTGACCCCAGTGACCTCACACCAGAAGAGGTCAGGGCGTTTGTCCGTCTTGACCTTGACCCTGAGAAGGTCACATGGCAGAGAGGTAGGATCTTGTGCAATGTAGATTGCTTTACTGTTCTGCATATGGCATGTTCTTTAAAAAAATTGCTCAATGCTTGATAAGTCACAGAAAGAAATGTAGAGATTGTGGTACAGGATATGTGATGCATAAGACAGGGAGCTGAAGCATGCAGTATGACACAATATGTGGTCATTGGAATGCTATTGCCACATTTAACTCTTCTGTTTTAAAATGACTAGCGGGACAGCACCATAAACTAGCCATGTCATTACATATGAGAGCCTGGAAGGGATACCAAATGTAGACCTTCTGCTTTTGGTTATGGTGCAGTGCTGTCTGATAGCTGCGATCACTGGGGGACGAGATTCAGCTGGATTGGGGTGTTTCCCGTTTTACTCATGGCCACCTGGGAACATCTGCTGCCTTTAGCCCTACATTCAGAAGAGTGCTGCAGTAACTGATGGGATATTTACTCTGTCGGTTCAAAAGTGCACATTAAGATGAGGAGCCTGGAATATTAAAAACAGCTTTACATCTCTCTCCTGCTGCGAATCATTGTGTGCGTGTGTGTGTGTGTGCGTCTGAGAAGGTTTGGCAATTCTGTACAAAAAGTTGAGATTCATAAATCTACGGTTTTAACCATTAGGGTTTTCCATGGTCCATTATGGGAAGATATCATTGTGAATAATGATCCTCAGACTACATTATCATGGTCTTTTTTTACTTTATTAATCACTCTTCAGATGAAACATTTGGGCTGTGCTGTATGTTATGCTGTAGTTCATGTACGCTGTGTTGTCACAGATGGATGAATTGAAACCGATACACAAGAGGGATACGAGAGACAGCTAGAAAGCAGACTAAACCACTGTTGTAATTTTTGTTGCGCCCGTGACATGTTTAAAATGAGACTTCTAATAATTGTTCTGCTTTTCCATGAGAAAATACCAGAGGGTTTGAATTCTTTCCCCTGCAACTTCTTGGCCCTTAGGGAGTTGTGTTTGTGTCTCATACTGCACCCTCCTACATTCAGCTTGGCTGCAAGAAAAAAAAAACTAAAAGTCTTAGAGGAATGCATGCTTATTGCAAGGTTATGGTTTGGCCTGGCACCCATGCCTCTGGGTCTCTTTAGGTCATTGGTTTTTGGGATTCATTAGATTGCCTCATACATCTTCTAACAGTGACTGCAAAATCTGTCCAGCTTGCAGCATTCAGCATCCAGCTGAGTTCCCTCATGACTGGATTCTCTTCAGAAGTTGTTTTCAGACACAGCACTTTGACGCTTGAGCAGATAGAACAAGCCAAACAATGTGATTTTATATAAAAAAAAAAAAATCTTGAAATCTATCAATTACAAAAGGTTTAAAATGCTTTGTTTCTTTCATTATTAAGAAAGGTTAGAGTAAAAATTCCCCCATATATGAGAATTGTCATTATTTTGTTGAAACTGTTCAATTGCTCTGTTGATCTTGTTCACAAAACAGGCCTGGATAATTTGTTCACCAATCATACTAATCTGGTTGTAGAGATCAATTTACCATCGTAATGATCTGGATGTAGTAGTTGCATGGAGGACTGAGAGTAACACTTAAAATAAAGGCAAAATTTCCCCAATAACTGAGCCGTTTTTTTTTTTTTTTTGATGGACTAACAGTAAAATAAAAGCATCTGACTAATGGACAAAAAAAAAGGAATTGGCAAGTGGCAAAAGAAAAACTACTGGAATTTAAAAAAAAATCTTTAAAATGCCATTTAAATGCCAAATGTGCTTCTAAAATGATTTATTAATTTACTATTTTACTCTTTTAATATATATATTTTGAAAACAAAAGAAAATAGACAAAATGTAAGTTTTGAATGTCTGTTTAATGTTATTTATTTCCCTTTTATGTTTGAATTGAGAAACTGATAACTTATTTTAAAGAGTCACTCTCAGTCCTCTGTACATTGAAGATGATCAGTGAATAGTGAGACAAATCATAATGGTTCAAGCTACTTGGAATATAGTGCACCAATCATGTTGACTGCTTTTCTGGGTCTTTCACTGTATTTAATTTTATAGCTTGAAAGCTTTTTTCCACATTTGTTGTAATTGTTTGGAAATGAGTGACAAGTACATCCTTAATTTCTCCTTATGTGTTTTAATGGAAGAAAGAAAGTCAAACAGGTTTGGAATGACATGAGAATGCGTAAATAAGAGAACTATTTATTTTTGGGTGAACTATCCTAAGGTAGAAGCAGAGGCTTCATTCTGGTTTCACTCTTAACCTTTGTTTTCCTGTTTCAAATAGTTGTTGATACCAATGACAGATTTCTGCGCAAGATCACTGTTGGTCAGGCCAACACAGAAAAAGGCCATGCTCGCCAGGTATGTGCTTCATATTTCTGATTCAGTTAACCAACAGTCAAATTTGTAGTGTAGAAGTTTTGTCACTTTTCCTCGATGACTATATATCTCTCTTTCTCTATTCCCTCTCTGACCTTTCTGTCTATTTCCCTTAGCTGGAATCTGTTAAGTCTTGCAGTATGTCAGCGGCTGTCAGAAATAATGACTTTTAAACCAAATCAGGCAGATAACAGTGTGCACCTTAATGGGAAACAGTCCCATTAAAATCAAATGTTTTATAAAAGGTGTTACTGCGCACACATTGTAGCAAACCCTTTGAGCTGGTCAATCATGTGCTTATGTTTGTCTCCCTCCCACTGTACCAAAACCACTGAAATGTCCATTACAGCCTAGTATTGTGTTCTTGAACAATATAATATACAGTGTGTGCATTTTGTAAAGACAGTAAGAGTGTGTGTGTGTGTGTGTGTGTGTGTGTTTGTGTGTGTGTGTGTGTGTGTGTGTGTGTGTGAAATGTTAAAAAAGCACTTAAGCGTGTTACTTCATGCATTGCAAACCTTGACTTGGTATCATCTAAGCAATTAGTGCTGTAGATGCAGTTAAATGGAAAGTAATATTGACACAAGTGGTGTGTATTAAGTGGCCCATCTCTCCTCATAGGGCATCTGGCCACCACTCCCAGCTGTTTTATTGGGGGAGTATTTATTAGCTGAGAGTTAAACCAGGACAGCTCATTTTTACTCCAGCTGGGGTTGTCTTTGACACATGTGGTAGCAGTTTACTGTATGTGATAAAGAACCAGACTTGGCAGATGTTGCGTGCGTGTGTATCTGACAAATCTCTCCACTCTCTTTATCATGATGTCTTATTTTGTTAAAAGAAATCACCTAAATCATCATGGTGAAGTGTTTGTGTGCTGGTCAATATGTGATTTTCCCCTCTCGTTCTTACAGACCCAGTTTGATATTGCGGTGGCCAGTGAGATCATGGCTATCCTTGCTCTAACTGATGGACTGGCTGATATGCGAGCAAGGCTGGGACGTATGGTTGTGGGCAGCAGCAGAAACGGCCAGCCGATCACTGCAGATGACTTGGTGTGTGTTTGTGTGTGTGTGTGTGTGTGTGTGTGTGTGAGAGAGAGAGAGAGAGAGAGCACAATTAACTACCTATAAATTGATCACAAAGTCACAGAAATGAATGCTGTTCTTTTGAAATTTCTATTCATCAAAAAATCGTAAAAAAAAGTGTTGTTGTTTACAAAAAAAAAATCAGGAGCCACTGTTTTCAGCTCAAAATTTTAGCAATCGCTGCTTAAAAATCAACTTTGCCATCAAAGGAAAAATTAGCATTTTGAAATGTTATAATAGAAAACAATTATTTTAAATTGATAATGGTTAATAATATTACTGTTTTTGCTGTATGTTTTGCTCATTTCAAAAACATTGCAAAAAAAAAAAAATCTTACTATGTATATAAACAATGATTACTAAGTTTAATTAAAATATAATCATAATATTCATAGGTTTCAAAAACAGCATTGTAAATTGAAAATATTTTAAATATTTTAAATATTGTGAACATAGAATTATATATTGCATAGGGTTAGAATTACGTGAATAAAAACACTAAGTTAAATGTAAATGATGTGTATTAAACGTACACTGTAAGCAATGTGATGAAAAAAACATGATATTTATCACAAATCACCAGTCAAAATGTCATGGCTATGCAAAAGCCTACCATAGAAAGATTCAACAACTGCTATGAACGATATACTTTGACATTTCTTTGCTCTTTCTCAGGGTGTAACCGGGGCTTTGGCAGTCCTCATGAAAGATGCTATCAAACCCACACTGATGCAGACACTGGAGGTGAGACCTCTTCCCTGTTCCTGTACCGCAAACACTCAGTATCTTTTACACAGTCATTCGCTTGTGTGCTATTTTTCTTATTCTTTCTCCGACACATGCACACATAACTGTCCTATCTTGATGGAAACTCCCAAACTTGATACTCTCAGCGTTGGTGAAGTGATAGGATATTCGAGGCATGGCAACAAAAACACACACTCATACAGTAACGCATGCACATCTGGTTTTGGTTTTGGCTCAGTGGGAGTTTGTCTCTGTCTTTCACTGTCACACCCTGAACACCACGAGAAAACTGGAAATGAGAAATTGACTAGTGAAAAGCCTGATTGTTGGAATGCCTTTCATCTCTATGACTTTAAACATGCTAATGACTAGTGATTGATTTTTGGTTTGTACATGCGTATGTTTTTGCGTGTGAGATGCATAGAAGTTGCATGTTTGTAGAGAGGGCCACAGAATTGCTTTTTGAAACCTTTCCTGTCTGGTTTCCTGTTTCTCTTGTGAGGAGGAATTGTATCAGAACGAACAAGGCAGCAAAGGGTTGTGGGAAAACTGTATTCTGTTTGCATGGTGTTATAATGTCCCTGCTGGGATTGGGATATGAGCGAGGAACTGTGTGAATGTCTGAACAAGAGGACATGCATGTGTTCAAAGATGGATGTAAACATGTTTGATAAAGACTAAAGATTTGTAAAGAGTGTTAGGAGAAATTATGTCTCCAGTGTGTGTATGATGTTAGCTGCAATTCAGGGACCAAATTGTCCCCAGAAGTCGTATGATCGTAAAAACCATCCTTTAGACATTAAAGGACTTTGCAGTTATCTTTTCACTTCTATAAAAATGTGAAGAGTATTCTTTCATGGGTAGGGTTAGTCTTTAATATCCACAATCTTTATATATATATAAAAAAACTATACTCTTATTTGGATTTGCTTGGCCAAGCAAACCACTTGTTTGTGTCATGCAACAAATAAATAAATAAGTCAACTAAATATATATGTTGACCATATCAAAATCCTGGTGTCAGTATTTGTTTTTTTAAAGACATTAGTACTTTTATTCAGGAATGATGCATTACATTTATTAAAAGGAACAGTAAAGACGTTTACATTGTTGCATAAAGTTTGTTTTTCAAATAAAATCTCTTCGTTTGATTTAATTAAAGAGTCCTTAAAATGTGTTATAGTCAGCTTTGTCATCACAGGAAAAAAATTACATTTTAAAACATAAGCTACAAAACAGCTACATTTTTGATCAAATAAATGTACTCTTGGTAAGCATAAAAAGCCTTTAAAAGGGGATGTATTCATCAAACATATTAATACATCTGTGTATTGGCTTTGTGATACATTTCAGAACTATTAATAAAGTTATTATAACTGTTAATAAGAATAATCAAATACATTTGTAGCTTATGTACTAGTTAAAAAATGGAAGTCGTATAGAGTCAATAACTAGATAACCTGGACAAACGTCAAAATAAGATGAACATTTTGCCTATTAAATAAGCATAAGCACCCTGTTGCCATCTACTATGCACACTTGGTATTTCCTGTTTTCTAACTTTCCCGGCATTGGCATGTTAAATCTCTTCTCTTTTCCACAGTTACAGGGCAAAAGGCTCCAATCTTTCTTTTTAAATATATATTATAGTTTTTTTATTTCTTTCCCTCCACAGTCATGCATAAAGACCATCACTTGTGCTTTTTTTGGGCTTGTTTGACAGGCTGCCAGATACGTCCATTTTGTGAGCAAATTTGATGCTGTAAATTGATTTATTGAATTCTTTTGCAGATGAATGTTATTTGATGATCTTCTGAACTGATTAATTAGGTCTGAAATTTTAAACCTGTGAAACCTATTTAGGTTATAATGAGCTGCACATTGTCAAAATCAGTGTCCAGTTAATGTTTATCAGATTTCATAACTTTCATATGATGGTTCATAAGGCCTCTAGATCAAAACATCAAGTAAATACATAACTTACTACTCTTTTGTCCAACAGCTTAAAATAAAAATATAGTGATGTGGACTATACATGAATCTACATTACTAACTAAATACCAAAACACAAACTAATCTTTTTGATTAAATGAAATGATCAATAAATCTCTGGCAGGCTTGTGTAGCTAATAAGGTCATGTCTCAAAATGAGCTTGGTTCATTTCACTTCTCACTAATTTTTTTGCTCTTTAAAGTCTTAAAGGTGATGTTAATGTAGAATATTTAGTATATATCAGCACCTGTAAAAGGTAGTAAAAGTAGGATGCTGGGATGCAGTGATAAAATTTTAAATAAATAAAGGAAGGTGGTCTCTTTCCAACTCATGGAGCTCTTTTTTTTTTTGCATCCCTTTCCTGAAATTAAATGACTTCACCATCACGTCTTTCTTTGTTTTGTATGTTGTCCCTTTTCCATTTTCCTGCACTCTCTCCTTCCGGTCCCTTAAGCTGCTAGTGTCACTTTTCAGTGTTTAGGAAGTTACAGAGTACCACAGGGTCATCAGCTCAAAACTCATATTCACATTCACAGAGCTTTAAATGCTTTCTGGCTTATGATGATGAAACAGACTTTCCAGACCCATTTAACATTTATTGTTGTTGAATATACAATGGTCCTAACATATAAAATCTTAACCATGTAACGTTTTAAGCAAAATACTCAGGCATGTAGATTGACTACTAAAAGGGTTAGTTCACCCCAAAATGAAAATTAGCCCATAAAGTACACAACTTTTTTTCTTTCAGACCAATCCAGTCAGTTATAAAAAACCAAAAAAGACAAAAAACACTCTTTGATCTTTCATGCTGTTTAATGGCACCCAGCAGGTGTTGCAGTGCATCAGTCCAAACGAAGTTAAATAAAAAGCGCCCATCCACATGTCTCAGGGGGGTGAACAAAGGCCTCCTGTAGCGAATCAATGCCTTTTTGTAAGTGTAATAATCACTTGAATCTAGTTTGCGCCAAGAGTTGTACACTGAAGCGGGCGGATGACGTATGAGGCCAGTGTTGCACATGTGCTGGTGAGTCTCGTGAAAACCAGTGTTTGTTAACAGGAGCAAAGGAATCCAAGTTTCCTTACTTTAGCAAAGGAAAACCAGTCTCCTCTTGGCTTATATCAAAATGATGTGAGACACTTTTTATTAAGGGTAGGTGCTTTTTATTTAACTTCTTTTGGATTGATGCAGGCAACACTGAGTGAGCTTGAAAGATCAAAGACAATTTTTAATGTAACTCTGACTAGATTTGTCTGAAAGAAGAACGTCATCTACAACTAGGATGACATAAGGGCGAGTAGTTTTTGGGCTAATTTTCAGTTTTGGGTAAACTAAATCTTTAAACCCTACGTCTTGTATTATTAGTCACCAGCTCTTAATTAAACATTTCTACAGTATTTTCAGGTAATCTTGAGGCACACCTGTTAATGTGTGTTATTTTGAAATGCAGGTGGTGTGCACTGATATTGTTTATGTCTTTGTCATGTCAGGGCACTCCAGTGTTTGTGCATGCTGGACCTTTCGCAAACATCGCCCATGGAAACTCCTCTGTCTTGGCAGACAAGTTGGCTCTTAAACTAGTTGGAGAAGAGGGTTATGTTGGTGAGTGCACACACATACAGTATATCCACACACACAAACAAACAAACACATTCAGTCGCACACCTGCATCTTTTTATAGTCACACACATTCATTGACCAGAGACAAAGGCCATGTTAAAATAAAAAGACTCCTGTTAACAAATATATTTTGATACCACCCCTCCCCACCACTACCACAGAATCCTGTCATGCTTGAACCCCAAAATGCCTGTTTATAATACATTTGTTACATCTTGTTCTAGAAAAAAGCCTTTTAAAATTTAGATTTCATCTATAAACTTATTTTACCCAATGCAGTCCTGTTTTTAAACCTTTAATTTAATATAATTGCATTTATTTTTATGTAGTTGTGATGTATATATCATTGAAAATGTTAAAGAATTTGTAAAACATTACTGTTAAGTATTTTTTTTTCTTTTGTTTTTAAAGAGTTATGTTTGATATTTGATCAAAACAGTTGAACGGTTTAACAAAACAGTTGAACAATACAGTAATATGAAAGCTGAATTTTTCTGCTTCATTAATCCCGTCTTCATTGTCGCACGATCTTACAGAAATTTTGATAGGTTGATTTGGAGTTTAAGAAACATTTCTTAATAATATCAGTGTTGAAAACACTTAATTTGTTTGTGAAAACCATGATACATTTTTTGAGGAAATTTTATTTCACCTTAAAAACAAAAATCAAACATTTCTTTAAAAAACAATATTTTCCAAATGTTTAAATAGGGTCCAGTTTTGATTCACATGTAGCAACTTGCATCAGGCTATTTTCTAGACTTAAATGTTATACTAAGTGGTAGGACTAAGTGGCTAATTGCCTAGTGGTATGAATTGCTATTTCGCTGAACTCTGGAGGAGGAAAAGCTGGTTTAATTTAACCATTTATAGCTTTGGTTATGTAACGTGACAATTTAGTTTATTTGTTTTTAAAGCTGAACCAAACTAGTCTTCTGAGTCTTCAGCACACCTGAACATACGTGCCTTACAGAACACACACACACACACTATCTTCCCATCTCTCCTTCACTTTATTACTTCCTCTCTCCATTTCTCACTCATTCCTTTGCTATTCTCTATCTCTCCCCTGCTCCGCAACATGCCCCAGACACTAAAAGAATGCTGGGAATGGCGGAGGCCCTGTGGTCCACACTAAGAACGGTGTAAGCTTCACCCCCTCATTTAAGGACAAGCTGAGATGTGTAAACCCAATGAAAACACTGCCTACCAAACCAGGCAAAGCTGTGTCGAGTTACCGCCTCTAGAATTTCAGTGCTTTTTCCTACGGCTGAGTTTCTGCCAGTGTGTAAATAGTAAATTCTTCTAGAAGAGCTGCATGGTTAAACTAAATAAAACCCAAATCACAATATGGCGTACTGAGATTATCAAATTGAAAAGGCTGCAATTTAATTAAACGTATGTGATGCATGATGAGTTGAGATGTACATAAAAACTCAGTGCCGATAAACACTACTGTTTTAATATTTTACTGGATTTTTTTTTTTTTTTACAACGAAACATTAAAACAGTAA
Source organism: Carassius auratus (assembly GCF_003368295.1). Lineage (NCBI taxonomy): Eukaryota > Metazoa > Chordata > Actinopteri > Cypriniformes > Cyprinidae > Carassius > Carassius auratus. The sequence continues at coordinate 8,991,676 of NC_039287.1, read as the reverse complement.
TGTTTCTAATTGGAATGTTTTACTAATTATCATCACCATTAAGTCTTATTACAATTGTATTTTTTGTATTTTTTTATTTTTTAGGTTTTTTATAAACCCTGTAAACTTTACAAGAGGCCCCTCTGTGGAGCACAGTATGAAATGAATTGTTTGTTTTATCACATTGCGAAAGACACGCAGATGGGTCTTGTTCTTGAATTCAGAGAAGTCCATATTAGACTTGGAGTATCAGCCTCAACTAACAGTAGGAATGCTGGGAGTTGCTGATTTTTGCAAAATATTAGTGAAGGAGGGCGACGTGTATGCATTACCTGATGCCAAGGTATGTGTGTTATGTAGTGTTTTTGCTGTGGGTGAGAGATAGGACGCTGGCTATCAGCTGATTATACACAACAGATCCACTTCACAGAACCACGGCACACAAGCCTCAGACTGATAGATGGTCTGATAGTTCTCTGAAAGTTCCTGAAGGGCAATAACATACTCCCCACCTCACATTCCCTTTGTAAATCTGTACCTGACTGGTGTGTGGGTGACCCGAGGCCTGGTGTTGTACACTCATATACGGGTGGGGTGGGTCAGTTTATTACAGCACCTGGTCGTCTCAAGGTCATGAGTACTGCCTCCAGGATAACACACTGATTCCATGGTTTTTGCCTGTTTCACACACATGCATAAGTGAAATAACTGCAACAGCAGGCTTGTGTTGTGCTTTAATGGGGGTTTCTTCTGTGACACAAAATGATTTCTTAGTTACTAAAATAAATTTATACAGTATTATACAGATTTATAGGATGAATTTGCACCGTCTTCCTTCCTTTCTAAACCTACCTTCCTTGCTTCCTTCCTTTCCTTCCTAAATATTAATTGCTTTCTTCCTAAACTTTCGTCCTTCTTTCTTTCTTTCCTATCTAAACATTCCCTCTTTATCTTTTTTTTTCCCTTTCTATGGACTCTTTCCTTGTTACTTGCCTTTCTACTTTCCGGGGGCAGTCATGGCCTAATGGGTAGAGTTGAAACCTGAAGGTTGTGGGTTTGAGTCTCATGTCCGGCAGGAATTGTCGGTGGGTGGAGTGAATGTATAGTGCTCTCTTCCACTCTCACTACCATGACTGAAATGAGACCCTTGAGCAAGGCACTGAACCCCCAACTGCTCTCCGGGTGATGCAGCAATATGGCTGCCCACTGCTCCGGGTGTGTGTGTGTGTGTGTGTACACTGCTGTGTGGGTGCACTTGGATGGGTTAAATGCAGAGCACAAACTCTGAGTATGGGTCACCGTACTTGGGCACACATCACTTCACTCACTTACTTTCACTTTTCCTTCTTTCCTTACTTTGCAGTTTTGCCTTTCTTCCTTCCTGCCCAGAGCTGCGCCAATGTTGTCACCCTGGACATGCTATCAATGCAAAAGCATTAGATTTCTTAAATTCTGTCTAAATGCTTAAATATTTCCATCATATGGTAATTGAATTACATGAAGTTAACTGTAAGTGATCAAGAGCTGATGCGTGTGTGACTGAACAAAATGCTTACCTTCAGAAGATTATTTCCATTCAAATCCAAGTGCCTGACCACCACACACACACACACACACACACACACAAACATGTAGAGCCTCAGAAAATATGCCAGACCTCTCTGGTGGAAAGAACAACATTACCCTTCCCATTACCTCCTGCTCCAAAAGCCTGGGAAGTAGCACAGGAAGCTCGCAGGGTTCTGGGAAAAATGGATACATGGAAATACTCCACACATGCTTACTGTTCAATGACACACACACATTAATACAGACTAGTTCAAACACAAAGAGTTGATATCTCTCATTCATAAAACAAATAAAACTTGAAGGGGAAAGGAAAACAATTGAAATTGAAAACATCTTAACAAAACGGTTTGAGATGATCATGTTTTCTACACCACTGTCAGCACTTGAACACAATGTTCCATTGATCACTCATTCATGTCCGCAGTAACACATACGGAGAGGACTTGCATGCTCGCTCTTAATATGGTTGTGATTTATTGTCTAACTGTAGGTTGCTTTTATTCTTACTTGTGAGAAAGCATGTGTGTGTTATGTGCTCTTATCCGGCTCTATGCAATAATAATAAGGGAATGATACAGAATATTTGTTTACATCTGTATCTTGCACAAAAGAGCAGTTTTTATTTGAAGATTCTTATTTGCAAAAGTTCTCAACAATTTCTTAATTTCTTTCTCCGTCCCTGCTCAGTGACGGAGGCTGGCTTTGGTGCTGACATTGGCATGGAGAAGTTCTTCAACATTAAGTGTCGGACGTCTGGGCTCACACCTGATGTTGTGGTGCTGGTAGCCACAGTTCGGGCTCTGAAGATGCATGGAGGTGGACCAAATGTAAGTGTGTGTGCTGCTGTGTGTACACTCACATAATCTTTAACATGCCTGACATTTATATGCCAAATACATTTCAACTTTCTGAATATACTGCATATTTGTTTAGGTTACAGCTGGTGTACCACTGCCTAAAGAATATATCAGTGAGGTAAGCAATTTCTTACTTCAAATTACCATATTTGTAGGGTGAATGATTTGTTAATTTAATTCTAGTAAGAACAAGATGTTTTTTTGCACTTGTGTACTATCCTGCTCCAACAATAAGTGGCGATGTTGCTCCCCAACGACAGAATGAAAATAAAGAGGGTTGGAAGGAGGTAGGGAAGTAAATGAATGAGTGTCTGCCTCACCTCACTCAGGCAAAGGCCCAGAGCACATCATCTCCACCCCCTCCAGTTCCCTGTTTCCCTCCCAAATGTGGTTTGTGTTATTCAATTAACAGGGTAAATACAATGTGTGTTGTTGAAGCTAAAGACACGGAGGCATAATGGGAGTTGTTGTCTAAGAAATACCATACCTGCTTTTCATCAGTCTCTCTAAAGCAACCCCAGCTGAGAAAATAACTCAAGTGATTAAGCTAATTGTGCGGTTCTGTAATGAGGAACAGAAAGCACTGAAGCTTTGGATAGCTATTCTCTGAGACTGGTGTGATCATTTTCCTCTGGAAAGCTCAGCTGGTGCTTGAATGTTTTTTTTATTTAAAATCGTATTTGTTAAATATTAATGACATTCAAGCCTGCAATTGAGACTTTTTATTATTATTGAAATGTCCATGTTTACCTTTTTCTATCAGAATTTGCAGCTGGTTGCAGATGGCTGTTGTAACCTAAAGAAACAGATTCAGATCGCTCATCTCTTTGGAGTCCCTGTGGTCGTTGCTCTGAATGTCTTCAAGTAAGAATAGGTCTATCTGCAACATGCATTTTCTTCCAAAAACATGAGGTTTGAAAATTTTGGCTTATTAAACAATTTATAAATAGCAATGGTTGACGTAAAGCAGAGTAATAAGAGTGTGTGAGAAAGCGTGTGATCAAAAACGCCAACAGATGGTGTCCAAATTGAGCTTATTTGTAAGTGCGTCTTTCCAGTATGTCTGGAAGTTATTTTTTCCCCCCTACTTTTTGATTAATGACCATATTTAGCCAAAGTGTTGTGTTTGCCGTGTGACATTTCTCTTTCTGTGAAGGACTGACACTCAAGCAGAGATCGACATGGTGTGTCGCATCGCAGAGGCTTCTGGGGCTTCAGCTGCTGTGCAGTGTCATCATTGGTCCAGAGGTGGACGGGGCTCTGTGGAGCTGGCACATGCAGTGAAGGAAGTTGCATCTCAAAAGAACCATTTCCAGTTCCTCTACAATCTCCAGGTGATGCCAGACACAATTATTTGTGAAAATAATACTTTAAATATTAATAAAGCAAACATTGAACTTAGGTAACATGTGAATCCCCACTGAGACAGAGCAAATAGTCTCTGATGGATGGTTTAAACATGATTGTATCTTGTACAATGAGCTGTACAAGTGTTGCTCCTAGTGTGTATATGTCAGGTTAAGATGGGGCTGGGGGGGATGTAAGGTCATCAGCTGGTTTGGGTTAACCTAAGTGAGCTTAGAGGTTGTGACTTTGATTAATTGATGCTATGAAAGGTGTGTTAATCTCTGCTCTTTGCTCTAGCTTGCCTCTATTATCCTTTTAGAGGTCTGGACACTTGCTTCTCTACAGAGAACTGCCTGGGGGGATTTTATGACCACCAGATAGGTGGAAGCTAAAGCAACCTCACAAATGATGCACTATACACTATGCACTCATATACTATTTACTTATGCACAATTTACTCATTCATGTAGTGTATTTTATATATGGTAATTTTGTCATTTATAATTGGAGTCTGATAGCTCCTCCCCCTTCTTTACGTAACCGAAGCTGTGGCAGTTGAGTGCATGAAGTGTCCAATGTTCTACTATTAATGGTTTTGGTTATTTTAGTGCATCATCCGGGTATTTAAAGTGCACTTTTTATTTTTGGAATTTTCAGTGTGATTTGGGACGCACCTTAAGTTTTACTGCAAAAAAAAAAAAAAAGTTAAATTGTTTGAATGATTTATTATTTTTTTCCCATATATTTTTTCTCTCTTGACTTGTTAAGTAAGCCCTGTGTGTTTTTTTTTATTTATTTGTATATTTTTTTAACAGGATCCTATTGTAGAGAAAATTCGGACTATTGCACAGAAGGTTTATGGTGCTGATGATATTGAGCTTTCACCTGAGGCTCAAGCTAAGATAGACTACTACAATCAGCAGGTGAGAAGGGCTGTACATTGCCACCGAACTTAACAAATGCATGTACAATTTTGATATTTGAGCTTTTTTATTTTAATCTTAAAGGTAATGTAAATATTTTCAAACTTTTTTTATTTACATGCTCCAATATAACATAAAAAAATTATATATCTTTATATACAAGAAGATAGTTTTGAATGGATTCATTGAAACTGGTGATTTGAACTGATTCATTGAAATCCACCAACTCTATCAAACAGTGTCAAATTTTAATGCTTGTATTTGTTTACCAGTTTTAAGTTTCACCATCTTCTAATGTTTGATGTTGGTAGAAAATGTGTTTTATGAGCTGTGTGCTCAATTATATCAAATGGTTAGATAATCTTGGCCCAACGGGTTTGAATTGAATCCTGTGAAGCAGTGCATCTCACAACATAACAGCTAACGGATGTCAAGAGATGTGCTTGTCCTGGTGGATATTAACAGTCTGTAAATCTCTCACAGGGTTTTGGTGCTCTTCCCATCTGCATGGCTAAGACCCACCTGTCTCTCTCTCATATGCCGGAGAAAAAAGGTGTTCCCACTGGTTTTATCCTGCCAATCAGAGACATTCGTGCCAGCATCGGGGCAGGGTTTATCTACCCTTTAGTTGGAACTGTAAGTAATTATCCTCAAAATCTGATGTAAGATCATCTTATTACATTCTTTTCCTTTCTGTCTACATGTACATAATTTCCTTCCTGATATATTTGATGGCTTAAACCTATTTGAAGCCATCCACTACCTCTTCATATTACTTTCTTTTATTATTTCCTTTGCTTGTAGGTGAATGTTTCAGTTACTAATAGGATCCAGGATTAGGGTTGAGCCTGTGATCTATGACCTTGTTAGGGCTTTTAAAAACAGCACTCATGCCAAATTCCTTTGCCTTCCTTTTTTTACTCTCTAAAAGCCAATATTGCTTGGCCTAAGGAAGATATAAAATGTTTGGTCAAGGTAGTTTTCATTTAATGACAAGTCTACTTGATTCTCAGTTTGGATTCATGATTAAATCTGTGAGACAGTTTGATTAAGCCCTGAGAAAACAGAGCTTAGAGCATGTGTGGTTTTTTGGAGGTCAACTTTTGAATGACCCATGCTTTTCTGAGTGTGCGCATATTTTTGGTTTTCATTAAGATACTCTGTCCCTGGATTTTCCCCCGATGTTTTCTCGACTTTCTTCCTAAACCCAGCTGGTTCACCTTAGGAACCGCCATTCCAATCAGACTTCCCACATCGGGGTATATAAAACAAGACTCTTTATTCTCCCGTTCTGTTTGTACATTTTAAAGCTATCAATTCAAAACATTTATAAACATGTATGAACTCTGAAGTTTGAAATCTATTGGTTTGATAGGTTAAAAAAAGTTAAATGTGATTATTTTGATTTGATCACATCCCATCTAACTGGATTTTGTGCCCCAGTTTGATCAAGTATTGAAGCCAGTATTTCTGGCTTTTGTATGTTTTGCTGGCTGGGTGAGGTTTAGGGAAGGAAGCTCATTTCCGGGTTGAGAGTGAGGTCCTGGCTGCAGTGTGGGGTCAGGGTCGGGGTGAGGTGTCTGTTGTGCGGCATGCTGGGAGATGGGTGACTGTGACCCAGCCCGTCCGGTCTGACCACCGCTCTGTCCGCTTTCATCTCCATGGGCCTGCTGCGGGACACACGGCCAGCGCTCATGACCTCTCACCTCCAACCCGTCTCAGAGTTTACTGCCAGTGCTTTGAACTTCGGTGTAATCTCTTCATTTCTATCTGCTCTTCTGGTTTTCTTTATTTCTTTCCTCAAATCTAGTTCTTTTGCTTGCTTAATTGTAATACAGTCAGATGTTAAGGAGGTAGTGCTGTTTACCATTGCAGAGGTCAATGTTATTATACAATTAAAACATATTGCAGTTTTTATTTATTTATTTATTTTTTTTACTGCAGTTTTTTCAAAATATCAATAAAACATATAAAGTTTTGAAAATGTATTCCATGGCCCATAAAGTAATAAAATGAAAAATCATCCTGTTGTGTTTTAAGGAAAAAGATTACGATCATCAGTTACCATGCAATAAAGTCTGGAAAGAGATTAATTAATACTTAGTTATTATTTTTGAACTATTTGTTAAATGTTCAGGGTCGGTACCATTTTTAAATTGCTTTTGAAAGAAGCCTCTTAAAGAAGCCTCCAGTATTAATTTGATCAAAGTTACAGTAAAAACAGTAATGTTGTAAACAGTAATTGTGATTTGTGAAATATTACACATTTAAAATAATGTTTGTTGTTTTTTATTCGAATATATTTTTATATTGAATATATTTGAATATAAGTTCCAGTTTTCACTATTAACAAACCATTAACTGTGACTTTTGCTGCTTATTAATACTGTACTTAGTAAGGTAGTTGTTAAGTTTATATTTTGGGGAGATTTAGGGATGTAGAATGTGTGCCTTTAAATTAAAGTACTAATAAACAGCCAATATGTTAATAATAGGCATGCTAAGCAACTAGTTAATAGTGAGAATTGGTTCCTTATACTAAAGGGTTACCTGTAATTGATTATATGATAGCAAAGGTCAAATTTCTCTAAAGGGCTTGTTTTTATTTATTTATTTTTTTCCAGATACTAAAAAGATTTAATTATTTTATGAACCGAATCTTTGCTGTCTCTCAGTCATAGTTAACTGTGGGGCTCAGGCTACAAGACAGGTGTGTGTTATTATGCCCGTTTCTTTCAAGGGCAGACCCCGAGGGACAAAGCAGTCATGGGGGGCTACAGAAGGAAGTAACTGATGTCATGCACCAGATATGCTAGGGAGGGGGTCAGCCAGAGAACAATGGGACTCTATATTAGCTTCCATTCAGCTCAGGAAATTTATTGCCCAAATCCGTGTCTGCTGTAAGCTGCACAATGAATTCCTGATGATACTGCTGGAAGGCGTATGGTGTTTTGGCAACCTGACCACCATGCTGACATGAGCACATGTCAACTGCAGACTGGTGCGAAGAGCATGTTCAGTAGAAAGTATAAACCGACACAATGGTCTGCGGTTAGGAAAACATGGCCCATTTGAACCAAGTGTTCAAATGAATCAAGTTCCCATTTGTTCTTGAACATTGACTATGTAATGGAGTATTGTGTATGGAAATAATTGTGGGAATTTCTTGGCTTAATTTAGAATAGCAACTAGATTTTCTGTTTATTTGCATGGCAATGCTCCTATGACGGCACAAAGTGAACTCTTTAACCGAAGGGAAAAAACTGTTGAAAGTTCACTTTGAGTGCAGATTTGTATCCTGGTCAATTATTGAATCCCTTGTATGTTTTTTTTAGCACAGAAGACATCTAAACACCACACAGCCAAGCAGATGACCTTTTAAGTGTATTTGCTGAGACAGTGTTGCATCTGTCTCAGAGATAGGGGAGAGTTGGAGCTTCAACCTGACCAATCTGTGTTCAGTCTCGTGTGCTTTTAACAACAGTTGAAATTGCTATGTATTTTCGACCCTGTGCCATAATGGTACTTAAGCAAATTGGAAGAAAGTGCAACTAATTGGTAAGAAAATACCCCAAATTTGAATCATTTGGATTTAAGTCCCAAACCTGTTTGAAATTCTTGGGGTCGTATGGAATTGACCAATCCAATCTTTGGAGATTTACCTATTAGTTGAGCCGCATGGTGATGTCATGCTCTGGATCATAACTTTTTTTCAGTTTGCCAACTTGGTTTTTCTTTTTTCATTACAAAAAAATATGAAAAACTAAAAAACTGGTCAGATTTTGTTCAACTGGTTGACCTTATCTTTCTATAAGGTACTTAATTTATTCCAATAAGACATTAAACAGCTCCTGGGTTGTCAATATTTCCTTAAAATATTTCAAGCTGTGGTTGCTGTGATGAAGTTTCTAAGAAAAGATGGGGAACGGAAGTCTCAATAAAAGGTTGGGATGAATGATGTCTTTTTTCATTCTCAGAAGTGCACGTGACCACAGAAAACAAAGGCAGGATCTTTATATTTGAGTTTTACATTCTGTGGGCAAGGTGAAATTGCTGAATAAACGACATGATTTCCTGTCTCTTTTCTTTGTCTTGGGTCGTTTTTTTTTTATTTTTTATGATAATTTAATTAAGATAATTGTACTTCTTTTGCCTGGGTCTCACATGTATGCCAGTCACTTGATTTTAATCTGTGGTATTTTTAAGGTTGTTCATTTCTCTTTTATATAATCGATTGGTTTGACCACTGAATCCAATTAAAATAATGACCTTTAAGTTTTCCTTAATCAATAAATCAATCCTAAGTCTGCATACTTTTTAAAACCGAGTGATTATTGATTGCTTATATACATTGACCTGTTAACATTTCTGTTTAATATTCTAAAACATTAAAATATTTAGACATCTTTACAATAGTAACAGACTAATTGAAACACTTGTTTATGTATCAGTTATAGTCCTTTAAGTACCAAATTTAATTCAACAAACCTCCAGTTCACTTTCTGACTCCATTACTGTGTGCTGTGATGTTATATTTGCGCACAAAATGTTTTGCATAATACAAATATTTATTGGCTATCATAAAGTTTCTTTTTCTTTCAGATGAGCACCATGCCAGGCTTGCCTACGCGACCCTGTTTCTACGACATTGACCTTGATCCTGTGACGGAGGAGATAAAAGGACTCTTCTGAGCACATTTCTGCAGTCACACACATGCTTTTGACCAGTAAGAACACATTGACAGTGCCAGAACAATGACTTTGTTTTTGTGCTTTGTTTATGCCACACAACAAAAAGATCAGATTTCTAAAATTTTCTCCTTTTTCTTGCTTTCCTCGTTTCTCAGGTGTTCCTCAGCATCTGTGTAGGCCTCCATTCATACGCTACTGATTACAGCTCATCCACGGTCTTCTAGCCATGAAACTATTGAGTGTTAAATCGACAAACATTCCTAATTTTGGTTTGCACAGGTTTTTTTTTTTTTAACCAAGTTTAACTCCTAAATGTTAGCTAGCTTTATGATTTTTGTATTTAGCAGTAACTTCTTATTTTGATTTGTTGGTTTCGAGAATTGAAGTGTGAAGTTTTAAGCTTTACATTTTGTTGCTGTTAACCCTTCTGTTTACATAGTGCTTTTGTGTTTACAACCGAATAACGCACAATTTTTTATAAAGCTAAAAATTCCATTAATGCTTTAATATTTCTATCTTAAATGTTTCAGATTACCTATGGAATATGGTAACAATATTCAAGCAAACTCCATGTCTTTTTATTTTATTTTATAACTAAATCTTGTTTAACAGTTTCAGTGGTATTGCCAAATATGCCAAAAATCTTAAATCGAAGGTGCTTTTTTTAGACACTACACAAAACAAAATTACAAGTGGGGTTAGTGGTTTGACGCCTTTTCTCTCTCTCTCTCTCTCTCTGATACAAATGACATAAATGTACAAGTGTTGCATAATCTCACTACCTGTGTATGCATGTGGGTACATGCCAGAAAGTCTTGTTTCAGACATTCCACTGTTATCTGTTTTGAGTCTAACTACTGTGTGCTACGTGAGTAAAGAAGAATTCCATTGACTGTTGCAACAGTTATGTATTCTTGAAAACCTGTATTTTTCCAGTATTATAGATTCTACAGTGAAAAAAAGGCAGTCAAAGAACAACATGACTGGCCAGACAAAAATAAAATTGTATTCCAATACTGGACATTGAAAATTGGATGGTTAACATTTTCATTCATTCATTTTATTTTTGTTTATTAATGTGCCACTTTTACCAAACACTTTTGGTGTGTGAATGAGTGTGTGAGAGAATGCATTAGTGATGTGTGCACATGTATGAGCGAGTTAATGAATCACTAATCTTTATTGTGAAGTCAAACTGTTGGTCCACAAAGATGGAATTCCTTTAGATTAGATTTTGGGTCTTTTATTAGGATAAAGAGCTGTGATGCATCAAACAGTAGCAGACGACTGGCCCCCAAAGGGTCTTTCCATTCTTTTGCCTCTACAGGACGCAGTCCATTCAGAGACCCCCTGTGAGGGCAGCAGGACTCAAAAGAGGTTCTTTACTTCTGTCATTGAAGACACCAATAATTTACTGACCAGCTCAGCTTGACATTTACTCAAATACTTAGAAACACAAAAACTTGTAGTCTCTTGTACTTCTTATCTCTTGGGGTGGGGGTTGCAAATTTAAAAGAGGGGGAAATTCATTATTTTATTTATTGCATTAGTTTCTGTTGCTGCTATAGTGACTGTTACCCTCTTGACCTTTTGTTGGGGTTTCATCGAGGTCACCATGCCAGGTGCACATACTGTATGTAATGCATTTCACTTAATACACTATAGTTCAAAAGTTCGGGGTTGGTACGATTTTGTATTGTTTTTGAATGTTTCTTATACTCCTCAATGCTACATTTAATTGATCAAAAAATTAAAACGGTAATGTAAAATATTACAATTCAAAATAACTTTATTTGTGACACTGGACCACAAAACCAGTCATAAGGGTCAATTTCTCGAAATAAGCTTTCCATTGATGCATGGTTTGTTAGGATCGGACTATATTTAGCCAAGATACAACTATTTGAAAATCTGGAATCTGAGTGTGCAAAAAAATAATAATAAAAATAATATATATATATATATATATATATATATATATATATATATATATATATATATATAATATTATATATGAAAATCACCTTTAAAGTTGTCCAAATGAGTCCTTAGCAATGCATATTACTAAACATAAATTAAGTTTTGATATATTTATGGTTATTTATTTATTATACAAAATATCTTCATGGAACATGATCTTAACCTAATGATTTTTGGCATAAAAGAAAGTTTATAATTTTGATACATACAGTGTATTTTTGACACTTGCTACAAATATACCCAAGTGACTTAAGACATTTCAGTTACATTTCAGTATTTTAAAATGTTGTTTACTCCTGTGAAGGCAAACCTGAAGCAGGCATACTCCGCTCTTCAGTGCAACATGATCAAATATGCAGATTAAAACATTTCTTATCAATGTTAACAAACAGTTGTGCTGTATTGTGGAAAACATATATTTTTTTAAGAACTCTCCTATTAATAGAAATGTAAAAAGAACAGCATTTAATCAAAATGGTAATATTTTGTAACAATATCAATGTCTTTCCTTTCATTTTAGATACATTTTATGCATCCTTAAAAACAAATCCTAGTGGGCCCAAACCTTTGAATGGTATTGTATACTATTATAATAACTTTCTGTGTATCAATGTGGTTATTGCAGCATCGTCCCTGTAGTTTTAACAAATACAGGCAACTATCTGAATTAGCTGTATACTCAGTCTTTAATGTCAGTTCATAAAGTTCATGTCTCTGTCAAGAATCTCAAACCAGTCATTATGGTTCACTTAGGTTATGCTGTTGTCTGGGACACAGAGATGCTGATTTAATAATATTTTAAGGCTGTTCTTTTGTGACATTTAGACAAAGTCCTTGGCAACTCAGACACCAATTATTTGGATAATTTTTATTTGCCTCATTTAGCATCAGCTAAAAATAAGTAGTCATTATTTCCTAATAACTGTAATTGATTTACTTTGGATTCCAGCTTATATGTCATTGGGGCGCACTCTGCACCAAGTGATCCTTAAAGGTAACGAAACATCAGAATTATAGTTTTGAATCACTTGAACATGGGAGTACATGTGTGAGGGGCCACACTGGGCAGAGTCAATATTAAATAAAATTTCAATGTCTGAAGAACCTGGATCAAACCCACACCTGCACAATGTTTGATGTAAGTAAATCACTTCTCTAAGTAATAAGATAATGTTTTTTAGGACAAAAAAAAAAAAAAGATTATGAAGCCACTCTCAATACAGTCATAATGACTTGAGCTTTGTAAATTATGTATTTTTAAATCATGGATTTAACTTTGTGCTCAAAACATACCACTTCTCTTACCACCACAGACTACTGCCTCTAAATATGGTCGGGGTATTTCTGAAATGCGAACATGTCTTCAGTTCATTCTTTAAATGTTTTCCCCTCTTCTTTTATTATAGCGCAAGTTATCTTATAACAATGTCCAAACTTTCCCCCAGCACAGCAAAAAAGCATAAGGAAGGCTTGCTAACTTAACTGTTGAAATACGCTTTACAGGTTTTCTACAAATTCTAAATGTTGTACAGTAGCACTATAAAAGAAATTTAACGTTTCAGAATGTATAATACTATTCAGTATTATAAAAAAACAAACGGTGTAATACTGTACTTTGACATGGTAAAAAATACAATAAAATGCTGTATTCAATATTACTGTAGTTAGTGTTACGGTAATTTTACTGTTGAATGAATTACAGCAACTACTGGATAATTGTTGCCAGTAAGTTACTGCTAATTTGATGAAATTTTTTTTTACAGTGTATATAACCAAATTATCCAAACCTGATCCATATTAAACTGCTTAAAAAAACTGAATGCATTACTAATTTTAATTCTAAGCCTTACACAAGGTGTTGTTTACTTCTCTAAACACATAGCCAATGTATCGTGCCACCACGAGGTGGCTTGTGCAAACTTGGCCTGAAATTTATGCATTTAAAGATTCTAAACAAAATGCCTTGGAGCACAGCCAAACACGCAATTAACAGAGAGAGAGAGACGGACCTCGCTGCATGGTTGGTTTAGCATGTGGATGCAAACTACAGTGCTGTCTTAATTTGAGATTTCCCGCGGGACACGTTCCATTGGGCTGTTTTTCTGTGGAGGCCCATCCGGCACCCAGTGTTGACATTTCCACTGTCTGTAAATAAAACCAGGGCTAAAGCTTGAGCTTGAATATTTTTATTACCGCAGCTGCATGCCATTGTAAAATTAATGGTTATGTATACAGTACATTTAATTTTACTAAGGGAGGCAGGTGCTGTAATAAAAATCTTAATATTCTATGAAATTTCATCAGCTGTTTTAATGGAAAGCAAGTGTAGTTTATTAGCACTTTTTGTTCTCAAAAATGTTTTATAGGGGAAACTGGGGAGTGTTGTAAGATATTTTGTTACTTTAAGTTATAACACCAACAGAAAACTTTCATGTTTTTTTTTTAATTTTGTGCAGGAGCTCAAAATTATTTTACTGATTAAATATCATACCACATCCATACCATTTTATTTTAATTATTAAAAAATAACACCAACTTATAAACTAAACAGATATATCCTATAAGTTCATGCCTCAAAACTGTATTTTGTCCATCTAAATCTTCTATAACTTATACTATCATCTTCGAGGTTGTTGGCCATATTAAATGCGTGTCGTGCAGGCTGATGGTGTTGCACTCCCGGTGTTGGGTCTCTCTCTGGTTTGATGCTGTAAGGCGTGTCTGGCTGCTCTCCATGTGATACTGATGGGAGGAGGGCTGCTAAAAGTGAACCTACAGACCCTTTTCAACAATTTCCAAAGCAGACAACCCTCGGGACGGACTGCAGGACGCATTTATACGGGCTGTTGGATACCTACTTCCTTTTGAACGCTCGTTATTTGACTAAGAGTGGAGAACAGCGACGTTATTCATCATGGGAGCGACACCATCCGTGCAGCGGGATGCGAAGAGCCCTGAAGATGCGCCAGAGGACATCGGCGCGGAGCTCGGCGACACTCAAGATGGAGAAAACGGAGACGGAAAGGTAACACTAGGTTTGAAAAGTAATATTGTCGCTCTGAGATGACGTTTTAGATGTGTGTGGGGATATTAGAGGAGCAAAACACTCGACAAGCTCATTTAAGTGTCCCCGTTTGGGACCCCCTGAGTCAGATGTGTGGCGCAGCTAGTTATTGAGCTGTGCTTCATGTAAACACCTGATACCTCCTCACACACAGCTGTGATTGCGATAGCCGCTTTTGTGATTCGCTTTAGCAGGTACTCGGGAAACGTTGAAACGGGTTTGCTTATGTCTATTCTTAGAGCTAAAGTTTAATGAGTATATTTGCAGTAATGCAGTGTTGTTGTCAGATTGTCTCCACCGGTTAATTAGCTTCAGCTTTTTTATTTTATTTATTTATTTATTTATTTATTTATTTATTTAGATCCAGAAAACATTGGATGTCGTCAGGGAAGAGAAAACTGAGATATGACTGCATTTCTATCCCATTCCCAATTTCCCATGATGAAGGTGCATGTCTTCAATATCTTATGACATCGTGAGTCAGATATAGTCTATCCTGCTGGGTGGTCTCTTTGGTGTTTGAATGTGTTTATTTGCTTGACATCATACTATTATCATTATCATTCAAGTTCTGCTTCTGAATATATCATTCAAAAACAGCAGTGCTTTCATACTGAATATTAGCATGAGGCTGCAAAATTAATCATAGTCATATGTTCATATTATCACAGCATGACTACAAATGAGATATAAGTTTTATGCAGGAGTTCTAAACAAAGTTATTGAGGATATAGGCAAATAATTTGGCCAGTATAACTTTTCATATGTTCTATACATTTTTGAATGCTTTGTGAGTTTCTAAGCAACAAATGGACTGTAACAGGTTGAGTGAAGAAACACAAATTTCCCTTCTTCCTCCAAGTATTTTGTAATCACTCCGTTTATGATCTACTCCAGGTTTTTTATTTTCTTCCCACTGATGAAAAAACAAACAAACATTGTTCTCAAACATACACTCCAATTACAATTCATAACTATATTAGGTTGACAAATTGATGGCTGATTTGCATGAATTTGTACGATCTGCTTATTCTCCAATGATGGTTTAGACATGGATCCTCATGAAAACTTTTTATTTTTATTTTTATTTTATTTTTATTGTATTTTTGTACAAATCAAATTGTACATATTAGTCGCCACCTCATAAAATAGTTAAGTCATCATGAGATTGGGTTGGCTCCAACCATTCTGGGAGTTTTTCACTCTTGCGTGATCCCTTACTTAATTTAGAGACACAAATTTGCACTATGCTGTTATTACTTGCCATGTGCCAAATCACGGGGTGCATAACTTACACCTTGCTGTTATATTGCTTGAAAGCTCTATGTATTGAAATGACGGGATAATGTAGCAAGCAGAAGCTATCCAAAAACTCAGGGGTTTACCAAGAATCGGAGGATGATTTTTGATGGGATAACGGGAAATCATTTTATTATGATATATTATACAGTTAGATTATTTCAAGAGTTGCTTGAGTGAGTCTTAAAAGGACTGGTTCGCTGACATATACAAAAGCGCTATACAAAATAAACTTGAACTGAATTGAATATGAATTCTCCCCTCGTGTCGTTCCAAGCCCAAGACTTATTTTCTTCGATATTTCGAAGAATGCTAGTAACAAATAGTTTTGTTTACCATTGATGAAAAACGAAAGTCTGGTCCAGGTTTGGAACGAGGCATGAGAGTGAGTAAATGATGACAGAATTTACATTTTTGGATGAACTGTCCCTTTAAGTATCATGGGATAACTCCTGAATGTTGTTTAATTAGTCCACACTATAATCTACTACTATACCAGTAATTGAAACATTTTTTGGCATAAAACCTATGACAATTTCATCTGATGTTAACACAGTCAAATCCAGTATTGATTACTTTTATTATTTAAAAAGTGCTTTTACAAAAACCATAGAGAAAATAATTGACAAATGCATTACAGAGATGATCCCGGTGTATCGATTTTGCATATTCGGAAGTGGAAAGCGTATTCATTGTAGATGCTCTTGTATATCTACCAAATTCAGTCTGGAGCTGAGAAAATGTTAGTTTTGTATGTTGTTATTTTATTTATTAGAGATCAGCACAACAACAGTGTTAATTATGAAACTATACCCAACAGACCACAGCTTGTTTTAGGAGAGAAGTGTGCAGAAATACGATGGGACACATTTTGTTCTTGAAAAGAGTTACAATTCTATTGAAAGAAGGTACAAACAAGACAATGACCTTGCATTTTTTTCTCCCAGCATTTCATTCTTCTTCTGCAGCTGTTTAGTTTCTGTGAAGTGCATGAAGATTGTCTGACCAGCTGAGCTTGTATAGCCTACAATATGTGCCTTTTTTAACAGGCAAGCCTGAAAGAATAAACATGTAGTTGTTGGAACAAGACCGTAAACACAAAAAAACCCTGTCTGACTGAATTATGTGTAAATCTTAATCTAGACTGAAACATGTTGAAACCTGTGTGAGATATGGAATATTCAAAAGTCTACCGTTTGTTATTTATCAGATAAGGACCCCTTGAACAGGTGTGGTCTGGCAAGACAGTGTATGTCTGCATTCACTTAAGCAATACAACTGTGCTGTGTATACAGCATTTGTGTGAGGCGCCCTACTGGAGATGTGGTAGATAAACTTCCTCTCTGGCATGCATAGGAATTTTAGTCATTTCTCTCGCTCTTTCACACACACTTGCGCTAACTTAAAATGGGTCAAAACAAAACCTAGATGAGATTGAGCACCATCTCCTCACATTTTAACATTTCCTCCCCTTGAAATGCCTCCAAAACACTAAAAAAAAAAAACAGGGGCTGAAGCTCGGCGCTCGACTCTTTTCAGACTCTTTGCTGTGGATTCAATGCTAAGCCCCAAGACTTAATTACAAACATTAACTCACAATGATGCCTATGTTTCCCTTACTATAAGATACACACTTGGGCCTTTTTCCAAACCAACAAAGCACTGATTGACAAGTCCATTAACACCCTTTAGTTATCTGGAGTAGATTCTCGCTTTTCAAAGTCTGAAAACACTCAAAACCTTCAATAAGCTTGCATAAACTTGTTTAACTTTATGAAGGATGGTATAAAACCCTTTATATGTCAGAGCGGTAATGAGAGAAGGGTGGTGTGGGAGCGTTTGCAATCAGATAAGAGCCTTATAAAGGATGGGACCCGAGAAGAGAGGGGAGGAGTGGAGAGCGAAGAGAACAGAGGGCCTATTTAGGATGGGTTGGAGGACAAGTCCCGGGGCAGAGGGGTGCTGTGTGTGCATCGGCCCGAGGAAAGAGAACTAGAGAGAGAGAGAGTGATGCAAGGAGGGGGACGTGGGTGGAAGGTTGTTGGTTTGAATGGGAACATATCACATAGAAAGAGTGAAAGAGAGGGCACTGCGAAGGAAAACAACTAGATGGATAATTAGCACGTGCTTTGCTACTGGGGGTGACGAGAACAGTAAAGGAGAGAGAGAGGGGTGCATTTTTCTTTTTGCAAGTAAAAAGAAATGAGTAAACATTTGTTCAAAAGGTAATAAACACGAGATGGCATGCTGATTCTTGTGCAGTCACACTGAATAAAGGTAATGTTGAATACAGAACACAGGTTCTGAATACAGGTTAGTTTTGTGGTTGTTATTATTATAATTTTTGCACCTTAAGGTTAATCATCTAAATGATTAACTCATCTAAATGAGTATGAGCCTAGGACCTGCTGACCACTTGAATAGTATATATTCAATGCAATGTCCAATGACAGTTTTCAAATGCAGTAAGGGAAAGGGAAAGTATGAAAAGACCATTAGTCACTTAAAGGCACTTAAAATATTTCACATAAATGAAGGATTCAGATGGAGAGTGTCATCAGCCAGGGAGAGGGAAGGTGCCAGAGAAGGAAAATCGATTTAGTTTTAATATCTGGTTTAGAAAAGAAAATGATTTTGTGTGCTTGATTCTTTTTTTCTTTTTATATGGTCTGTTAATCAGGTGTTAAGTGAGTGTTCATAGTTTTTTGTTGGACAATTACATCAGTTATTAGAGGGAGCATCCTGTTTCAGAGCAGGACTTCATTTCCAGAAAAGGAAATTAGAAGAGGCATGATGTTCATGAAGTTACTTCCTGTTTAAAGATCCAGTTATTCTCCTGATTGTGTGTTATTTAGAGCAGAAATTTAAGCTATTAAAAAAGGGATGAAAATTAAATTAGTGAAAGGAATACAAATATTACATAATATTTCTATATCAATTAAATGCTGTTCTTTTGAACTCTGTATTCATGAGAGAATTCTGTATGATACATTTTGTATTCATGTTTTTTTCTACCCAAAAAAATAAATAAAAAGGCAGTACAACTGTTTTCAACATTGATAATAATACAGAATGTTTCGTGCATCAGATCTAAATATAAATGTTGTTTTCTGAGGAATTGTGTGACACTGCAGACTGGATTAATGACTGCTGAAAATACAGCTTTTCTATCAAAGGAATACATTACACTTCAAAATATATTCAAATGGAAAACAATCATTTGAAATTGTAGATCATATTTCAAAATATGATTGTTTTAACAGAATTTTTGATCATATAAAAGCAGCTTTGGTGAGTATAAGAGACTTACTAATAAAAAATATTGATGTGTTGTCATTGAATCCTTTGCTAATGTTGTCTGTGGTTTGTTGTTTACAGAAAAAATAATCATCAAACTTCTGAACCAAATTTGTGTTTAGAAATACAGACAGTCTTTTCATTGATTCTGACTCTGCTGGTGCCATCTCAATTTCCCTCTCTCTTTGACTCTTAATTTGCCTCTCATTGGTGCTCTCTTATTAGAAAGGACCTGTTTACATGGGTCAAAATAGATGGCTTCTATTTTCACCAGCCAGCTCCCACTGTCCTCCTCCATCACATTCACCCTCTTTTTTGTGTTTCCACTCCCCTCCTCCCCTCTCTCCCACTTTAGAAGTGAAGTTGGCCTCATAAAATGTTAATAAGTGCCAGAGTTACATAAAAACACAGTCTTCCAGAATAGAAAAAAACAGAGGCCAGTGAGGACAAAGGTAGAAAGAAGAGACTGTTTATAATACACGAGGCATCCTTTGACATATCTTCTTTAATTAACAATATGGAGCAAATAAATATTTAATTCCTTTTCTCAAGTAAACAAGCAATGTTATTCCCTCATCTTCTAAGCTACCCTTCACTGGCAGTGGGCTTGTGCTGATAAAAGCAAAGCACTCTCTTCTTGTGGACATCCCTGGCTAAGTGCTTTCATCAGGAGCCAGCATCAATAACGTTTCATTACTGCCCTGCCAGAAAAAGACAATCCCTGTCAACCGTTTACTTTTGTCTGCACTTCACAGTTCAAGAAACCTATTGTGCTGCCGAACAACAACTAAAGGCTCCTAGATGTGCAGGCTTCACAGCTTATTACAGAAGTAGTGGAGACTATCGACTTATAGCTCATTTGAAGATAACCATCATCCGGAAGCTTCACTAGGATGGATTCTGGAAGTCTTTTGGATTTGAAAGTGAATCCTCAACCACAGGTGCCTGAGTGCTTTTGAATATGTACATTTGACTTAAAAATGTGGGTTAAATTATTGGCATCTTTGTGCATACTGTTTCCAGTTAAATTAAATCTGCGAACAAAGGAAGATGCCATAAAAACTACAGTGTAATGAGTTATGGCAGATTGTGTTGTCCAGCTGGTCCTGGGCTGTTCGCATGCGAGTTTTATTGCTTTTAGATGATGTCATAACCCTTGTTTCTCTGTAAATAAGCAAACACAGCCTCCACAATATTTACAAGGCGGATTTTTTAAAACTGGCCATAAAAGTCATAGATGCTCTTTTCTGTGCAGTGTTTTTGTTATGCATGTAGCAATCAGCCTTTGAATCAAAGAGATTATGCAAATACAAACACTCCTACACAGTGTAATAATGATGATGTCAACTAAATTGAGCAGAAGCCACAATCAGTGGATGATTCTGTCATCACAGACAGGGACCACTCCCATTCAAATGAACCCCAAAACAGATGATCTGATATGTGTTTGTTCCTGAAAAAGAAGAGATGGTTACTGAGCTTCAGCTGAAATTTTTGCAAAACATTTTGACTGCTATTTTTCCCCCAGCAATTTAACGTTGCATTTACCTCGTGAAAAGCATTTCCTATTGAAGATGACAGCAATAATGCATCAAATCATTACAGAGATTACAGCATTACATTGTATATATCCAGGCATATCCGTGTAGACGAGTACATGAGTATTATGCCATGCAAATGTATTTTTGGCAGTTGTGCTTATGCCTTATTTGCAGAATATCTTTATTGAATCTGGTGCAAAAATGCAGGCATCATGTGCAAATAAACAATGGTAGATCAGTCTTTGTGAATTTCCCTTAATGTAGCATTTTCCTAGTTTATGAATGTATTCCATTTTAACAGTGTGGGTGGGCTTTAGCTGTGCCCCTTAAGGAGTTGTAGTTCAATGATTTCAATGAGATGTAGTAATTAAAGTGTGGATTCCATTTGCCAGGCGAGGGAGTCATAAGGCTTAGTCAGATTTGTCTTCCTACTCTCCTAACAGCCCTTAAATCTGACCAAAATTCATCTGTCATGACAATCGTGGCAGATGTAAAGGCTTCTTGATAAATCCTTTTATTCACATTAAAGAATAAACTTCTGCTGTGCGAGTTAAGAGTGAATAATATTTGTTCCAGCTGTTTGTGGAGCTCTCATCAAGATCCCTTAACTGATTTCGAATTACTGATGAAATGGAGAATACAGGACGTTTGATAGCAGAGTGTAACTGTGCTGGCTGTGAGTAAAATCAATATATAACAATGACAAAATTCACATTAAGAAGATATAAGAATTCAAAACATTCAGTATCTCCCTTCCACCAATATGGATCAATGATTTTTATCAGCTGTGATATAAAGTAAACAGGAACACTATTATTTTCCCGCACATCTAAGCATGTTGTTTCTATAGGATCTGGAGCTTCTAACGGCAGCTGCAGGGATGCAATGACTTTACCAATTAATGTGAATTTACTCCACCATTTTGAGTGTTACTCTTTCTCCCATTCCTAGTAATATGAGCGATCACATTGCATCACATGACGCGAGACATCACATCGCTTGCTATTGTAACCTAGGCACAGTTCACATGCCTTCGGTTTCATATTGTCCTTGTGTTGTTTGCTACTTTGGCTTTGTAGAACAGCTAAACAAAGAAGGAAGCCAGATGAGGAGTTAAGGACTTCCTTTTTCAGACACATGCACTGATTCTCCTTCACTGCAGTGCAGATTCTCATCAGCTTAGTGCTGTACCTAAAATAGCCAG
This sequence comes from Carassius auratus, assembly GCF_003368295.1. Taxonomy (NCBI): domain Eukaryota; kingdom Metazoa; phylum Chordata; class Actinopteri; order Cypriniformes; family Cyprinidae; genus Carassius; species Carassius auratus. The sequence goes on along the minus strand of NC_039287.1, from coordinate 8,969,924 downwards.
CTGCTATCCTCTCTCTCTCTCTCTCTCTCTCTCCCTCTCACACACACATACATACACACTGTCCTTCAAATAACCCTCCTTCATCTTTGAAAGACAAATCATGACTCATGCCTCTTGACGAACTGCTGTGATCCCTGTTTCTGGTAAAGGTGCACATGTTTCTGTATATGCGAGTGTTTGGGGAGGAAGTTCGAAAACACATATCAAATTTGTAAGTGTTCAGGGAGAGCTGTAAAATCTCAGCGCAATCATGTATTGATTGAAAGGTCATATATCGCTCTGGTTTACTGCAGTGCCAGGGCATTTAGAAATGTTATCTTAAAACCTACACTGACCTACTGTCAGGAGATTTAGAGAACACAAAAGTCCTAGAATGCACTGTAGTACACACTGGTTGAATTGTCTGGCTTCATTAGAGATGGTAGAGATGGACTCTTATCACTGGCTGAGTAAGAAGAAGATATGCAAGATTCATATACAATGGTTATAAAAGCAGAGATGCTCATAGGTAAAAGCTGATATTATTAAGCTCATATTAGTTCAGGTAAAAACATTTTAGTAATTAGTAATTTCTTTATTACTCACCCTCATGTTGTTTCAAACCTGTATGACTACCTGTCCAACACAAAATAATATATTTTGGAAACACACATTTCTCAAAATATATATTTTGTATGTTCCACAGAAGAAAAAAAGTCAAAAATGATGACACGATCTTCATTTTTGGTTGAACTATACACTTTAAGGTTTTTTTGAAAGCATTTGTGAATGTGCATGTCTCCACCAAATTTTGTCATATGCCTTTACCACAGTAACATTGTTAAGGCATAAAATAAAATCAGGCAGCATGTGATAATCACTAAAAGCTCAGTTCCTTTTGTCTGAAACATTTCTGTATCTTCTTTGGTTGGATAACAACATCATGTGGCTGTTGGCAGCAGTGTGTGAACTAATTTTCCTGGTGTTGTATCTAATCTTCTCCGGTCTCCTGAGAAAAAGCACTTTGTGTCTGTCCAACAACAGATGGGAAATGTCATTTTAACGTGTCAGCAGTCACAGTTTGCGAAAGTGTATTAAAAACCCAGTATCACTGACAAGTAGTTTGTTAAGTTTGTTAGGACGGTGGCAAGTTGACAGGTGAATTAAATACTGGTTTTGATGGATCCTATAAATAGGGCTTTTTAGTGCAGAATTTTTTATTGATAACATTGTTCATATATTAGGAGAACTATCCCTTTTTTTCTGCAGTGATTTAACCAATGCAGTTTCTCCATCTCCACCAGATCCCTTAAACTCCAGAATGCTGTTTCTTCAAAATAACAGGAGAGTCACATCTGAACTGTTCCTTTCTCCTTATGATCTGAATCACAGGAGGACCCTTGGGATTGAGCAAGAGGAGCAGGTTTATTGTTTCAGATGGACTGTGGGGGCGCTGAATCTGGGACGGTCTGTCCGATCTGCCAGAGACACAGGGAGGTCCTGTCCTATCACAATGATGTTTGATCATGAGGGTGGCCTTAGTGACAGCTGTTTGGGGAGTGGAAGGAACAGAATACAGGAGGCAGGAGACAAATAAGGGGTCAGGCAAATCAGGAAAAAGCACAGTTGGGTGGCTCGCAGCTTGGAAGACTTTCTGCATGGACATTTCTATGTACAAGTTCCTGGAATTTGTAACAGAATCGCTCCTTTTTTGTATATAGTTGCGAGTCGGTGCCAAAAAATAAATTCCTCCTCCATCGAACAAGAAGTAAAGAATTCACTGCATATGTTTCCATGAAACAAACAAATCTGAAGCCAACGTGAAGGAAGTTTTAGCAAAGCGAGCACTTAATCCCTAACTGCCTTGCAGATATGTGGTTTATCAAGTCAGGGTGAAGAAATGCATAGCTGTCACTATGCTATTTGTAAATGTGAAGCTCAAATGCCATAAATTTGCCACAGTCTAATAAGTTTAGGCAATAAGATGATGTGTTTGTCTGCCTTTGAAACCACAGATTTTCCCCTTCAGTGTGTGAGAAATGGTCGGTTTGGAGTGTGGCGCTCTGGGTCTGATTCAGACTTTGAGAAGGCTGATGATTTGTAGATCTCAAAGACTGTTGTGATCTCGAGCAGTGTTACTGATTCAAATCAACTTACATGTACATTTAATATGATTACGTGTGCAAGGGTGCAGTATATTTCAGTGGCCTGTTTGTCAGGATCAAGTTGTAAGCACTAGCCAGTAAAATAACTGGGGCAGTTTACCAAAGTAATACTACACAAGTGTAGATTGCCTGTGAAGTAAGTGACTGAACTAAGAGAGACTGAGGTTTGCTGTGTGTTGCCAGAGGCTGATCACTTCACATCTGTGTTTGTGTCAAATGAGATGATGTATGCAATTGGTGGCCTCTCCAGTACTGAGTATGTTTTACCCAAGTGTGTCTGTGTGTGTAAATCCCTACACAAAGCATGTACTTTTCTCTCGTGCTGGATGAATAGTTTACTGTCAAGTTTAAGTCAAATAAGATGAATATGTATAATGTGTGTACATCAAAAACAGCTAAATTAGAGAAGTAAATCTTCTCCAAAAAGATCCTGACAATCATTGATTTAAATTAAATTGAAATGCCTAAAAAGAGTATGGAAATTATTTGGAAACCATTTCCCCTAAACCAACAACGAATGAAAGCATGGTGTTTTGGATCCCAATGACTTTTATTGAATGGGAGTTCTTCAAAATATGAGTTCAAAAATAAAAAATAAAAACACTTTTGTATCCTGCTGAATTTTCTTACTAGCCTATGCCTTTAATAACGAAGCAGTGTGCTAAGCAATAGGTGAAAGCAAGAGGATACAGTGAAAAACTGTTTGGTGGCTTATAGTTTGTTGTATGAGGGAGGTTTATTTTCTCAACTGGGAGTTGTGTTTGTGTTTGGAACATAAACAGTGTATAATCATGCATCCATCATGAGATCTCAAATGCTAACCTCAATTACAGTTTCTCTGCAAGCAGATTACAATACAGCAAAAGCAAGCAATGAGGTTAATAGTCAGTAACAGAGCTTCAGAGTGGAAATAATATCCCAGCTGGACAATTGAGCAATGTGGATTCAATTCAATGACTGTGGTCTATTATGATTCCCTGTGGTCTAAAATGTTTATCATCCCTCTGACATCAGAATTTGTATTAATGTCAAACATTTTAGGGCCAATATTCAGTTATATGTCAAACCTCATTACACAAAATACTTTGTTTCGCCCATAGTAATTAGGCTTCATGTACAATAATTGTAATAGCTTTCCTTGTGGTAATCAAATTGCTTAGAGGGACAGTTCACCCAAAAGTAAAAATGATTAGTCATAATTTACTCACCCTTATGTTATTCCAAACCTGTACAACTTTATTTCTGTGCAACATAAAAAAGGCATTTTTTCTGAATTCTATGGAGAAGGGAAAAAACTTTTAAGACAATTTTCAAATGACCTTCCTCTGTGTCCACAGAGGAAAGTAAGTCATGCTAGTTCGAAATGACACCAAGATGAGTAATAAATGAAGGCAGAATATTTGGGTGGAGTATCCCTTAAAGTAAGAGTACTTAGCTCCTCTATTTCAGCCTTTCTGCTGCTGATTTTGGATGTAAAATCATACTTTCCTATAGACTCCTTTGATAACATATTCTATCATCTATCAGTCCCACAGGGTTCAGTGTTCTGACCTCTGTTATTGTCTGTCTACAGCTTGATTATACATGTTTTTGCTTATCACCCTTACCAAAAAGTGTAATGTATAGTATAATTCAAGTTTATTTTATTAAGTATACTTATTTAAAGTTCAAGTATATTTGAAGTATTTCAATACTCCCTGGGACTGAATTGGCCCACTTTCTAGTATATAAAAGTATTCCATAACGTTACAGTCAGTTTTGATGCTGTTTCATGTCAGATTATTGTGTTAGATTACATTTGTTAGTATCTGTTGTTCCTTTTTCTTTATAACTTTTTTTTTTTTGGAAATTCTGTGCAGAAAATTTGTACTAGCGCCCTCTACCGCATAATAATGAAAATACGGATTCTAGGAGTATAGCTCAAATATATTTAGAATTTTTGTAAGTATGAGTCAAGTATACTTAAATGTCATTTTAAGTATATTTCTGTGGAGTACACAAAGCCCATTTCTGAGAAGTACATAAAAAGTAATCTAAAAGCATACTTTCCTATTTTTAGCTTGAATAAACTTTTTCGTAAGGGCACTTCTATAAAGATGATTCACAGTTCTACATCTTATGTCCCCTTTCGTCTGCAGAAGTGATCTCAGTCGCATCTCTGACCACTCTGAACTTGGAAGGTTTCTTATAATTAACTCATCCCCTGCTGCTCTCCATTCTCCATTCTTACAATTGGCAGAATTAGATTTGAACACTTTTTTTCTAGCCTACAATACAGGAAAGTGCTGGCGTCCTTTTAGATACAGGCAGCGACTGAACCATACATCAGGCACATACATCATTGTGTAGTCCTCCATGTGTCTATCCAGGTTAGGACATTTCTCTGTTTTTGTCTTCCAGTGTTGAAATGGCACCCCATAAATACACTTTTGACTGTTCTTACTGACATATCTACAGAACAGTTTTCTGAAAAATACTTTTAAAATTAAAATATACCCTTACAACTAACCAAAACAGATATTCTATAATATTCTATGTTTTTATAAGTTTCTTGATGTTAATCAAATGGTGAAGAGATATCCCTCTACTTTCTGGACCTCTCACAGTCTATATGGCATTGCGTGTTATGCATGCATGTAAAATTTGGAGTCATATATCATGGTTATAGTAATGTTGTCAGTGTTGCTGACATATATTACTAGCCTTGGCTTTCAGTTTTATGAGCTATATGAGAATTCAATATACAGTAAATTACACCCTGTTGAAGGACATTTTTACACTATAATTCATCTTAAGGTGTTTAAATTGGCATTTAAGTGACTGAGGCCACAAGTTCAGGTGTTTTGCAAAATCTTAATTATTTATATTTTCACACCAAGAGACCAAGGTTTGTCCATTGATGTTTCATTTTTCATTATTTAGCAAAAAATAAGAGACAGACACACAACAAATCCACTTTTAAATATATCTTATGTTCATACACTGATCACTTATACGGGCTCCATCTGTTGATGGGCATTTTAAATCCAGTTTTCAGTCAGTTTTGTAAACTTTAACAGTCCAAAATGTTATGAACACCAAGGGACTCTTGAAAACTTTAGAAGGTCACATCTGAAAGATGACTGCCATTTGGAGTATTCGACAACTGGATGGATGTTTAAGACAGCATGAATTCTCCTCTGCTTTGCTGTCTTTCCCTGTCCTACAGAAGAGAGATTTGCAACCTCTCTGCAGAGTGATTTGTGGGATGGTGCCGAACTGAGCATTTTGACTGCAGAAGAGGAGGGAGGAAGAGCAGAGAAAAGGAGTCTGACAGATCAGTGCAACACAGGGCAGCAGAACAGATGGAAGCATGAAAAAGACTGCAAGATTGCAAAAAGGTGTATTTCCAGATAATACAAATTTAGGAAGGACATAGGAAAGCAATTGTTTTTAAATGTACAGCATACTGAAAACAGCGGAGCACAAGGCCAGTCACAATTCACAATCATAACAACACACTAACACCTGATGTCACACCTCTGTGCAAACCTTCCACTGACAAGTGTGTGCTACCATAAAGACAAAATGTGTTTACCTTTACTTATTTCAGAAAAACAACTGTCACACTTAAAAACGGTTGTTAAATGTCCCAGTGAGTTACAATCTTAGAAAAGGATCAAGTGTGTCACCAGCAGGCTCAAATATTGTAGCTTTTGAGTACATCAATTTGATCTAGAAAATTAAAGAATCTCTTTATTTCACTATGTATGCATTTATTTGATCACAAATACAGTAAAACAATAAAATTTTGAAATATTAATGAACCTTAAAATAACTTTATAACTTAATATGTTTTCAAATGTCATTTATTCATGTCCTGGTAAAATTAAATGTACAGCAGCCATTACTCCAGTCTTTATTGTGAGATGACATGATCATTCAGAAATGATTTTCGTGTAATGATTGAGTGCGCAAATAACATTTCTTATTATCAGTGTTGAAAACAGTTGTGCTGGTTAATATTTTTGTGGAAACTGATACTTTTTAGCATTTATTTGAAATAAAGTTATTTTTTGTGACATTATAAATGTCTAAGTGTTTTCTTGTAAACAATTTAATGCATCCATGCTGAGTAAAAAATATGTATATATAACTGACCCCAAATTTTGAAGAGCAGTGTTTTTCAAGACCTTAAAAGTGATGGATCTGTAAATGGAAAGTGACGTCAGGTCAGATGAAGGAGGGGATGAAACAGAGCTATGGTAGGGGAATTTGGGTGGGGTTGCCCCATCAGGCTGGAATTCAGTGAATGGGTCCTGGAATGTGGAGAATGCCTGTGGGTCAGAGGCTTGAATGGGTTAAAAGGACACCTGCTGGACCACTGTCAAAGCTGGATGAAGTTTTAGTCTCCTTGCTTGTTTATTTCTGTCTCTAAACAGAAAGGTTCTTAACAAAATTGCATTGCTCACATATTTTCCGATAGTCTCACAAGAGTGTCCTTTGTGATTCCCATTACTGTTCTATTATTAAACTAGTCTGAAGCCTAATTGACCTTTAATTTAATAGTACTGTGCAAAGTGGAAAGGCTTTCTGATATGATATTGTAAAGTCTTTGGTCCCAGTTTTCTCAAATCTTTATGGAATTCAAAAACCAAACAAAGAATAAAAAATGAAGGTAAAGGGTGAAAAACTTATATATCTAAGAAAATTAACACATTTATTAATGTTAACCTTTCAGAAGGCCGTTTGAGATGGTGAAGTTACCAGAGTATACAGGTGCTTTTTAGATTACAGTCTTGTCCAGCAATGCTGACTGAATCCAAAATGTGATCAACAGCGTTCAGTTGAGAATCGGGACATTCTGCCATCACTGAAATATTTAATGTGTCCGAGGGAATTGTGAATGCTTGGTTATGTGATTACACTGTCCAAATTCCTGAGCCACTCAGATGGGTGATTTATCTTTGAATCTTTCTAATCTGTCTTATTGTATGACATCAATGGCGTTTTAAATTATAATGTACTCGGCATGGAAGCTGACACTGAAATTAAAACCATGAACTGTCAAATCCTCTCTCAAATTTTCGTCTTCAGCTGAGTTCTTTTCCTGCACCTGTTTTAACACTTCAGTTTAGTACATAAGAGAAGTGCCAAACTGTCTGAATAGTGCACAGCCCCTTTACTGGATCTTCACAAGAGGTGCCTCCCTTTTGGAACTCAGTCTGATTTTTTAAAGCAAGTTTGGTTAAGATAACCACCTTAAAAACATGAAAGAAGCCAGTATTTTTGACCAGATTAATGCAGCCGTGGTGAGTATGAGACTTCTTTCAACAAAAAAAAAAAAAGTTTTTATAAAAAAAAGGTGCAGAGAGAGTAAAAATATGTCCGATATAATTGCAATATATGACCATATTGAATAGCTCCACATTAAATTGTATCGCCATACCTTTTGCTGAAAAGACTGTTACAGTTCTAACTCTTCATGTCTGTCTTCTTTCTTTCTTTCTTTTTTAGCCTCTTCAGAAGAATGGACAGATCTCCATTTCCAGTCTAAACGGGAAAACAGACGATCAGACAGAGTATAATGTCCACACAGAGGAGAACCCACCAGCTGAGGGTAGGTGCTCATAACCACATGTGCTTGAACATTGTATGTATATATCACTCTCATATCTTTATTACCATGTCTGTGTGTGTGGTATGACAATGACTGACACTAATAGTGGGCCACCTCCCAGCAGAATGAGAGGCTTAAGATGTGATCTCTATCTTTTTATCTGTGTGTCCTCGTTCCCCAACTGATCCTTCTCATAATCCTTAGCTATCCTAAAAGCCAGAACACCTACATAGAGTCTGCAGTGAGTGGAGACCAACATAGACCTCTTTAGTCCCCTAACAATAGTCTGTGAGAAGACCCTTGAGCAATAATGCATGCGTGTTTGTTTTTATTCACTTTTTTTGTGTTCCTTTCTTTCTTTTCAGCTCAGAGAGACCACCGAGTAGGGATGGGCATGATTAATCGACGATCGATAATTGATCGTTAAGATTTTCCTCGATCATGTTAATTTGTTATCGATTAATCTAAAGCATTTTTTTAATCCAATGCAGGTTGCGTTGCGTAGTGCGAGTCTTCAAGCAATTAAATGAATTTCACTGTGTGGCAGCAATTAAATATTTTACCACCATGGGGCAATATTTGACACCCTACTCGGTTATCTGTGATCTTCCGTTTTGATTTCAAAGAATAATCATGAAGATGTCACGGCGAAGTGTGGCGTGGGACCATTTTGATTTAAAAAGCGAACTAGTTAACTGCAAACATTGCGATGCCGTGTTTAAGTACACCACGGCCACGACTCAAATGATGTACCTATGCATCCCGGCAAATTTTCATGAGGCTTTAACCCTTTCGAGTCGATTAACGCATATATGCGTTTTGAGTCATTTTCTCCTGATAACCCCTGATAAATTACACTCTGTTTTAATCGTACAGATAAGAGCAATACATCAATCGAATCTGTAAAGGGTCTAGTTTTTTTTGGATACAGACATAATAACAAAAAACCTTTGTGCACTTATAAAATAAAGATAACAAACAAGGTGCGCTGTCTACAGTCTTTGTCTCCGCTGATCGTCATGTACAAACATTTCATTAAAATGAACCGTAACTCCGTGAATACTCAACGAAGAGACATGAGAGAGATATCTATAGAAAGCCTGGAATGTCTACTTTTAAACTAAACAAGTGCTTCCGAGAAACAAATATTCTGAGATAAAGTAATCCATATGAAAACAACGCAATGTCTGTTTTTCATATCTTCCTTCATTATATTTAATGTGACCACGCCCCCGCGCTGAACGCGCTATTCAGATTCAAACTGAAGCGCGCGGCTTGAATACGCCCACACAGAAGAAAAGGCAGCGAGACTGTTCTTCAAGTTTTTATTTTATTTTACTGTTTGCTTCGCGATGAGAGGACTAAGACATAATTCACCCCAAAAAGATGTGATGTGGTTGATGATTTGAGAAATGGATTTCCTCAGAAAAAAGAATGAAGCACTTTATTCAGACTCAAAACGCATATATGCGTTAATCGACTCGAAAGGGTTAAGAACGCCTGCTAGCAGCTGCAGGTTCCGCTGCTTTAGAGCACTGCATATGCACGCGGATATATGTTCGGTTTGCCTGAACGTAGTTTAACTGTCTGCCACAAGTTGATCTTGTAATAAAGGTCTCACCGAGGAAAAACACGCTGTATTTTCGTATTCATTGCATTTTTTATTATAAAAATTAAATAATTAATTATATTATAAAAATATTAATGATTAATCGATAGTCGATCGTTAATTCTCCCGACGATCGACTAAGAAAATTTAATCGAATGCCCATCCCTACCACCGAGATGCTTCCCCCCAAGAATATTTAGCAAGCCATGACCTAGCTGACCTCTTAAAGAGGTGTATGTTTGTAATAAGATAGCCTTACAGCATGTTTAAAAATCTTAGGTGTCTTTAAATTTGGAAGTCAAATAACATGCTTTGTTGTGCTGAAATGGAGAAATTTCATCATGAATAAAAAAAAAAGAAATGCATGCTGACGAATAGCACAATAATTGTATATAGAGAGCCATTAAACTAAAAAATAAAACAAATGCATTTAGCATTTTCATTAATAATCATGACTATAAAATGAGTTATGGTTCTAGTAGTGTATCATATAGCTTTTAAAGGTTAGTATGTCAAATAGTGATTCAAGTAGTAAATTCTCAAGCTTATAATGTAATCAGTAATTTTTTTTATTCGTTATTTACATACATTTTTTGACATTCACCCTATCTGTCACTGACACATTGAAGTTCACACCGAAGTAGCAATGCCTGATTTGTGACTGAATTAATAAAGTTATTAATGTCACAGATCTGACATTGCTATTTATCTCATAAACATTGTCTTTTTATGTAAAAGTGTATCAAAGCAAGAACAAAAGAAAGATTGACTGGAAATGAGTGGGTTTCATTACTAAGGCAAGGACAGAAAGCAAAAACAAGGCCAGATACTCTCTTCTGTGCCACATCTGAAAGTGTAGACACATTTACGCTCAAATAAAACCTGTTCCTTGTTGTGATTGTAAATGCAGTGAGACATTACGAATAAAAGACTCAAGCATGACAATACCAGGACAAACCCTTGAAACACTCCAGAAATGCCTCCATAATGGCTTTATTTAATCTGCATGATTAATGCGTGCCAGCCAAGAGTATTTAGCCATAATTTTTCTAGCATGCTCAGTGCAACTGTTTATTTTCTCCAGAATCCCCAGTGTACCAGAAAAACCCCTGGAACGTTTTATAGAAATGAACTGAGAAAATAATGTGCATAAAACGAATGTGTTGATATATCTGTCTGTTCTACATTGTTAAGAAACCTCCCAAAATATGACGCTGTTGGGTTTTAGTGCAACTTTACAATTGAAACCATCTACACAGAGTCATATAAAGACAGATGAGAGAGAAGTATGATTATTTTGGTGTCCACGCTGCCAAAAATGTCTCCGGTATTGTGCAATGTCTCCCCTGCCAAAATCAGCAAAGAAGAAAGAAGTGCTCTCTATATTAAAAACACATACATTTTTACCATTCCCTTTAATCAGCATCTTATTGATTTTGACTGCACCTGGCATTTCAAATGAATCACGAATACACACGAGCTCACTCATTCACATACACCTGACTGAACTGATGCGCTTATGTCAGCAGGAAATTACAAACACAGATTTACTTCCCTGAACTACATGTACAGACATGCATCAGATACTGTATACAAAAGTGTTTTAATGAATTAAGTTCACCCACCCACCCATCCACTCAAACACACACACACACACACACGCACACACAAGCTGGCTGCCAGGCATTTAGGAGGCGGCGACATGAGTGAGTCCAGAGAGTGAGCTCAACCATTATCTCATACACAGTCCTCCCCCACAGAGCCGAGTGTGTGTGTGTGTGTGTTTTTTTTACTCTGATAGCATATGAGTCTGTGTTCCATATCAAACATGTTTTAACAGGCTGTATGTGATTATCTGTTTATCTCCTGAATTGAGTCTTGCTGGCATAAGCTATCCGTTTAGTCAGTGTGTTTTTGTGCGTGTGACTTTTTTCTGTGGAATTGTGTCCAAGGAGAGCGCCGCCTCTATGAGTGTTGATAATTGCTTTAGCTTTTATTATTCGTTTTCAGAATTTGAATCCAAATCTGAGTGATTTGATTTTTTTGACAATTGTGTGTGTGGTCAGTTTTTAACTTCTGAGAATCACTTTTCCAGAGCTGCATTATGATTTGAGGTCAGATTCCAGGAAAATTATGAACATATTTTCATTTTGATTAAATGCTTGTTTTCTCGTTTAAAATAGAAACTATTCAGGTCAGGGTCTTTCTAAACCACACTCGAATTACACCGATTTCTTACATTGAGATTTATTAGTAACTTTGGATTTTCTTGACTGAGAAAACATTTGATACTACGAGTATGTTTTAGAAATACTCACGCTGTTGATCTGAGAAACACGCAGATGAGGAAAGTTGAGATGACATGAGAATGGAATGTGAGAAGTGTGGAGCGATGAAGGCTTTGGCAGAAAGTAAAAACCACAGGCAGAGTGTGAATATGTGTTTGATTAAGAGTAATTTAATTCCTTTCATTTGCAGCAATAAAACTGTATATATGAACAGAGAAAAAGTGCATAAATTAAAAGATATAAGAGTTTTCCATGTGAAAGCAGAAAAAGAGTCTAGTTTTTTTATTGTTTGGCTGTTAAACATTCATTCTGACTGTGGATATTGACAAAAGGATATTGAAAGTGAGATTTGGTTTGGGTAGAAAGGGAATACATAGTTCAGACAATCAAAAGTTGGCTTGATGTTTTACATTACAACATGTTTAGATAGAATCTCCCCGACTTATTACCATTGGGTGATTAATGTGAATGTCTCATATGTGTCACTGAGATAAGAAATGTCATGAACTAGTAGTTTGCCAAACATATTCATATAATATATCAAAAGTGACAGTAAAGAAATGTACATTAAAAAAACATTCTGTTTCAGATCAATGTTGTTCTTCTGAACTTTCTATTTATCAGAAAAATCATTATAAATAGTAAGAAGCACCGCTGTTTTCAACATTAAATCAACACAACACAATGATTTCTGAAGGATCATGTGACACACTGAAAGCTGAAGTAATGGCTGCTGAAAATCCAGCTTTGCCATCACTGGAATAAATTACATTTAAATAATATTAATATAGAAAATATATATTTTAAAATAAATATTTCAAAATGTTACTGTTTTATTGTATTTTTGATCAAATAAAGGCAGCTTTGGTGAGCCTAACAAGAAAAAAAAGCTGATCAAAAATGTTTGAATGGTAGTATATATTACAGTATCCTTGATGTAGGTACATAGAGCACAAGTACACCAAAGGGACTACAACCATGAGGTGAATTGTGATGTCCGGTACAAGTTGTTCCTATCACTGGGACAGATCATGGAGTAGTTATGCACTATCAGTAATCTGAGTCATGTTCATAGTGTCCTTTCTGAAAAGTGACAAATGTAGCCCCGGAATAATGAAGGAAACTGGTGAGGGAATAGGAAGCAATGATGCAAAAGAATGAGTGTGCTTCCTGCACAGCATTCCTCAGCTTCCTCAATCCATAGAAAGCAAAGGAAATGGGAAGAATAAAATAAGGAAAGCTTGATATAGAGACGTAGAGTCGGAAAAGAAGGTACGAAATTCAGAGATGCCGTGTGAAAGATAATGTATTGAGCTAAATCAGGCGAATGTATAAAGCGGGAGACTGCTGGTGAGTTAAAGACAGTTCTCTGATCCTGGCCAGATCTTCACACAGCTCTCATTTCCTTTTCCTCCCATTATTTCGACATCATCTTCCTGGCTCAGGGAATGCGTGCACAGATGAGGGCGTTTGTATGTGGAAGTATGTGAGTACGTGTGTGAGTTGGGGTCTGCAATGACGTCGCAGCATCCCCTGCAAGCCCCCAGGCCACTGGGAAGCCTACTTCCACATGTTCCCAGCCAAAACAGACCGCCGGCTGCTCACGCTTCTGTGTTTGATCACATTTTTCTGATGCAGCAGATAACATGGATGTCATTCTGGGTATCAGATTCCCCATGACAGACCGTGACTGTGATTAGCTGTTGGTATTTTATCACATCTTTCTACATCGGGTCTGGAATAGACTATCTATGTTAGTTGTGTCTTCATCACCAATTCCTCAAATATGACTCAGTTTATAAGTGATACATTCAGGAAGAAGCAGAGAACAAGCTTCCTCTTTTGAGGAATGTCCATTTCAGTAGTAAGGGAGCGACTCACACTGTCTTTATTGTGAGAGAGTCTGTGCTTATTAAATTCCACTCCTATGGAGTCACTGGGGGCAAAAATCCTTACTCATATGTCAAATCCCTCTGATCTGAGTCCCATGGCTTTGTCTGTTGCTATACATCCCAATAAAGTCTGAGACAGCTCTTCATTCATCAGCTATTCAAGAAGAATTTACCCCTACTTGTCCCCCTTCTAGCTTTGTGCCCAAACACTTAAGTTAATGTGTAGCACTATAGCCCATTTCAGTAACTTAAAACATCACAATAACACTTAATACAATTCATTTCTGGTAAAGTGATTGATACAGAAAGAAGTTGTGGTTTAGTGAATAAAATACCAATCTTAACCAGATGAGTTTCGCATATTCCAGACCAATCCAGACCAAACTGGGTTAGAGTTGTTATCACCCATTTAGAAGAAGATTTTAGCTGGAATTCCCACATTCCATGGGAACAATAGCAAGGTGTGAGATGTCTGATTAGACCCTTGTATGCTGAGGAATCTCACTGGTATTCTTCAGCCATCCTCCTTTAACCAAATTTGAATGAAATAAGCTGCCTCAGTTTACACTTGGATGAACCATTAGCAATGTAGAGTGACAGCCTCATAACATTAGCCCTCCACTAGCAGGCTGGGAAGCAAATTCGAAAGTCACTTAATTAGCTAGGTTCTCACGTAAGAAAAATATAATTCTATTGAAGGGGTCATCAGATGTTGTACACAATCACCCTATAATAATAAAAATCCACCCATGTGGTTTTTAATCTACAAAAATCTTTACCCTTTCTCAAATTGAGCCGAACTCAGATGCCTTTCTTTGTTACGTCACATATACAGGCCCCTCCCACCATAGTTTGATTGACAGTGGCGTTTCAGCAGAGATTGGACTGGTGCTTTCCTTAGACCCACCCTGAGTGAGCTGACATCAGTCCATCATTGTTTCACCTTCGGAGCAGATGTAGACAAGAATTGACTCCTAAGCGATTGAGGTGTTCTGTTGTTGGATGTAATAATGAACATAGCAGTCTTAATTTACTTCCGACATCTGAGCCGCTGAAGACGCAGTGGATTACAGAGAGGGGCGGGATCAGCAGAGTTCATTAACATTTAAAGGAAAATGGTACAAAACCTTGTGCTCTTAAAAAAGCTGTTTTTTTACACTACTATTGAGAAATTTTAACCAAACTATGTTACATACTTTTCATTAAGACCCTAAAGAATCATATCAACTTGTGGAAAATGGGCATCTAATGACCCCTTTAAGAGAGACATTTTTACTAAACACAGTATTTTTCCTGAAATATTTTAAAGTAGCAGAAGGTTAGCATATGATGTCATATGTTCAGGGTCCAAAATTCACTAATGTAGGTAAAACTGGCTTGTGTTAATAAAGAGCCGTTTTACACAGTTTCCCTGAATGGCTAGTAGTCAAGATACTGCAACACAATATGCAACTGCAACACAATGAACTGAGAGTGATATAAAGAGTGAGCTTGGTAAAGTGAGAGGGAGAAGAAGCAGAAAGATAATATATTGGAGAATGTATTGTAGAGGTCCTCATTTCACCCTTGTCTATTTTATGTGTCATATGGATACCAACGCCTAGGATGAGAGACAGAAAGGGGAGATGGAGCTCTGTGAAACATCATGCACAGAAATGCCGTTGATAACTTGAGTAATCTTCCCTCCTTTCACACACACACACACACACCTTTTAACTACAACTTATATCAAAAATATCTGTCATTTTGAAAAGGGAAAGAAAATGCTGGGAAAAGGAATGTTAGTGTTTGAGTGAGTGGGTGGAGGGAGTGTGTACTGTAAAGAGGAGTGGAAGAGGAAGGAAGAAGGAAACTCATTCAGTAGAGAGAGGCAGAGAACAGCTGAAAAGCTGAGAAGGAGTGGGGGGTAGTGGGGAGAGGGGAGAGGGGAGGGGGTGCATGGGTGGGGTTGTCCCACATAGGACATGTGTCAGCGTCTGTTGAAATGTATGTTACCCACCCGCTCTCCTCATTCGCACCCAGAAACTCAGAAGAGGAGACGTCTGGCTTCAACACAAGCTCACAGGACAGTGAAAGAGAAGGAAACAAGAGTGTAGACTTAAAGCCTATCAGCTGATCATAGTCTGAGAGGAAGCAGGACTTTTACAAGCGAGTTCAAAAAGCATCACCATCAGCAACAGTTAAACAGCAATTGTTTTTCTTTCTTTTTTCCAGAAAAGTAATTGAAAACATTTTTAAAATGCTTGGGACAATAACTCTAACAGGTAAGATGCATCTAAAATATATGATTCTAGTTGGGGCGCTTAACTGTGATTAGTGGGGGGCAGTAATAATTAATACCTCTAGGAATTTCTTGACATGTTGATGTTTCATTTTCGGGTTTATTATTATTATTGGGTTAAATTACACATTTATGTTATTCAGTATTTATTTAAATTTGTGGACAAATTCTAATACAGCATGCCTGGTCTGTAGCTTTTGGCATCATTGTATAGAGTGTAATGTTGTTAAATACTGCTCAGTGTCTGTTGTTGTTTTTTTTAATTATTTTTTAAATCAGAAAATACTGAATTGATTTTTCATTTGAGAAATGAATTGCTTTCACTTACATATCTCAAGGTTCTTGTGTGTATGTTTTATTGTTTTGCATTTCATTAATCCATGGCCTTAGATTGAATATAGAACATATGAAACATCAGATTTCAAGAAATCCTTAAAGGTTTCAGTATTCAGTGTGTACAAATACATAGTGTTATATTTGTTTTCATATTAAATTCCAAAATTCCTCTATATATTGACAGTGATGCTTAGAGTGGTAAAGTCACATTTACAGTCTGTTAATGTAAAGCATTAACTTTTAATTGTGGGTGACCAACCTGAACTGTAGAAGGATTTATCTGTTTACCATTTCATATGTAGTATGAGAAAACAGTAAAGTTGGTGGGTTTATACATGTACTGTATACAATTCTTGGAAATGTTCAGTTCTGATGGGCTTCAGTGGTCACAGATGTCCTTCTTTTTAAGATATTTGAATGAGTTTTTAAGCCCCTCAGATCTTAGTCAGGGTTCTCTAGAGGTGGTGTGGGTGTATGGAATTGATTACCTGCTGCACATGACTCCAGAGTGTTTTGATTAGCTGGGACTGTATATTAGGATTTTGTGTGAATGTTCTTATCTGATGTGTATGTCAGTTTAATCAGTTTTACCCTAAATTGACCATTTCATTTTATTTTAATGGGCTTAAATTTTATGTATGCAGAACTTTGGAAGTTTATTACTTTTCTGTTTACTTTGTGTTATTATTCACCACTACCCACGTTAAAAAGTGGATACTGATAGTATCAGTAATGAAATCTTGATGGTTTCATGATTCAGATCTATGTTAAAGGGAGTCAGAGTCACTAAAGTGTAGTTATAAAGTTGGGGGGGGGGGGGGTGGTTGTTGGCCTGGTAGGGGTCCAAAATTTCTGTAGCTTCCCTAAACTCACAGACTCCTCTAATGAACAGCCTGTATTTGCATGTAACAGCAAGGGGCAGAGGGTTGTTGACCATTACCTCAGACCCATCTCAACAAACATCCACCCCTCCCCCGTCTTTCTCGACTATCACACCACTGTGATTTCAGATGGCATTTGCCCCCACCCATTCCAAATTGCTCACCAACAGTTCCACACTTTAACCACCACAATAAACACGTTATCATATTCCTTGGCTTGAGTTTCCCCAGTCTGAGCCACCGCTGAGACAAAGTCAAATGTAAGGCAACTGGTGGTTTCACCAAGTTTGACCCATTTTGTCTTTCGTGTTCATGTAAATATAAATTTGCACATATACAGAGCCTCCCTGTCTCCAGTGTGAAGCAACAGCATTCTGTCCTTTTTACATGAAAATGTGTGTCATTACAACAGTGTATGAAGA
Organism: Carassius auratus; assembly: GCF_003368295.1. Classification (NCBI taxonomy): domain Eukaryota; kingdom Metazoa; phylum Chordata; class Actinopteri; order Cypriniformes; family Cyprinidae; genus Carassius; species Carassius auratus. The sequence continues at coordinate 8,952,472 of NC_039287.1, read as the reverse complement.
AACCTCCTGGAATACACCCAAATGAGACATTTGTAAAATAATGTTAAGATGAATTAAGAGCATATCATCTGTAGTTGCAGATCTCTCAAATCCTGTATAATGTAAACAACGGTGAAGAAAAATGACTGCATGTTTAAGGCTGGTTTCTAGTTTTATTATATAGGCGGGCAGCTTTCTTATTTTTGCCTGTTTAGTGTACTACTATGAGATTTTGATCCCACCCAACTTTCCTTCTTTTCCGAACACTTCTACACAACTGGGAATGTTTAAGCTAAAAGACTTGCTAATTGTTTTGGTAATTAGTCTTCCATATCACCAGGATTAATAATACATTTCTATCTGTTATTCTATATGGCTTCCCATAATGCCTTTTTCTCATTTTACAACAAGGATCATCATGGAAGTTTAAGTTCCAGGATGGACAATAGTGTGGGCCCCCCACCCCTTTTAGCCAAAGCAGGGGAAAAAACAGGCCTTTTGTGAGACAAAGAGGACAACACAATAGTCCTCCTAAGCTGAAGTTTAGAATTTGGTTTTGTCTGTGGGGGGGATGGTTTGTTGTATTGTAGGGGGATGGGGATGCCATTGCATCCCTGTTGAATTGTGGGATTAGGGTCGTCCTTCACTAAATTTAAAGCATACATTGAAAACACAGAACTTCTTTTTAGTTTTAAATAAACAGAAAATGGATTTATAAAAATAAGAGTACATCTTCACTGAACGACATCTACAGCATAAACAGCATCTGTGTTTTATTTTAATGAATGTATGTTGTCCTAAGAATCTGATATGATGACAGGCAGTAGATATAAGCCATTCCTGTTGTTTAGGTGTCAAATTTTCAAGGTTAGGGTAATAAGTCCTAGACTTTACCAGTCACATAAAAAATAAATCCTTCTAGAACAATTTATAAATCATTTTGATCTCTGGCTTAAGTTGTTTTGATAGATAAATGCTTTGCTGCCTCTTTATCTTGGCCTGTGTCATACAAGTAATGTGATATCCATGCATTAAAAATGCTTGGAATTTGTTTTTAAAGTCACTGGGTGGGTTTCAGACCCTAGAGCAAGAGCAAGCAGAGCCAGATGTGAACAGTCCCTTGCTAGGTTGGATGTCAAAGGGAAACTGGGCCTCTAGGAGGCTCACACTGCATGTGAACCCGACTCCCTCTTCCTAGCCCCACACCCTCAAAACCAACCCACTCTTGTCAAAACACAGATAGGCATGGGAGGAATTCAAGACATTATGAGTTTGTATGTGTGTGTTCTCTTGTTTATCTCACCTGTTGCCATCTTAGCTGTAACATTTTGTCTTGGAAACTTAGATACTGTGCACATATACATGCTTAAAGAGGTTTAATAAAGTGACGTCATTGTGTTTTATTAAATAAGGCCGATTTCATAGTCCAAAAGTTTGGCAACATATCCTGCATAACTGTGAAGCTTACAACATGGAAATTTCCCCTGGTTGCCTTGATGTTAAATGTTGTCATCATTTCCCTTTTCTTTTCTTTTTTTGGTGTCCCAAGAAATCAGAAAATGTGAACTTAATATCAAATCTCCATCATATGCCTGATTAAATCTGTACAGGGCACAAAAATTTTTTTGTAGGTTTTATAGCAACATGGCTCTGATTTCCTTCAAATGCCTTGAATTAATTATATCACTAGATCATGTATTTTGCTTTTAAAGCTCTAACTTGTTTTTCTACACTTAGACCTGTTGAGAACTGGCTATCCATAAGAGACAAATGAGTTTTATAAGACTTCATAAATGTTATGATTTTTAATGAATAATCTGATATTTGAGATTTATTAATTTCATTCCTTGATGAATCCAATGATGATGATTTGATTTATGCTATTAAGTGTGAACTTAAGTAACTTTGAATAATGTAACTGAAATAAATATTTAGAAACTTTACTAAAACTTTGCATATTTTACATTACAGTTGGCCAGTCGGACACCATCACCCAAAAAGAAGACAGCCCTGAAACAATTGAGGTGCATCAAGAAGAGGTTGCCCCTCAGGTTAATGGAGAGAAAGGAGATGATTCTGCAAATGTAGATGAAATTACAGCTACAGAAGAGAAGGCAGAAGAGGAAAAACAAGAGGAGGCCAATGAGGTGGGCTTCAAGAAGATCTTCCGTTTTGTTGGATTCAAGTTCACACTGAAGAAAGACAAGAATGAGAAGACTGAGCCTGTGCAACTGCTGACAGTGAAGGAAGCAGAGAGCGGTGCAGATGCAACTTCTGAGGAAAAGAAAGAGGAGCCTGAAGCAAAGGAAGACAAATCTGTGGAAGACAAATCATCAGAGACTACAGAAAAAGACCAAGAGGTCACGACTGAAGAAGTGATTGATAAGGCAGAAGAAACAGCAGACCAAACTGTAGTTGATGTCCCATCAGTGACTGAAAAGGCCAGTGAGGAGGTGACTGAAAAATCTGCTGAAGAAATTGAGTCAATATCAAAAAAAGAACCAGAATCAGAAACACCAGCTGAATCGCCCACAAGTCCACTCTCTCAAGAAACACAGAGTCCCTTTAAGAGGTTTTTCACCCAGGGAATCTTTTCTAACCTTCGGAAGAAGACAAGCTTCAAAAAGCCCAAAGATGAGGAACAAGTCAAGGAAAAGTCTGCAGAGGAAGACATTAAGGAAACTGAGGAAACAGCAGAGGGTGCTATAGAGGGTACAGAGGAAGCTAAAGTGGATGCAGAGCAAGAACCAGCTGAGGGTGAGCAGATAGAGAAACCTTCTGAAAAGGTTGAAACTAAAGCTGAAATTACAACTGAAACAACTTCCACTGAGACAGAAGAGCCACAAGATCTCAAAGTAGTAGCTGAGGCTACAAGTGAAGCTGAAGTTCAAGCCACTGATGATTCAAAACCAACAATTGACAAGCAAGATGTTTCAGAAGCGGTGATAACTGAAGCTGAAATCCTGTCTTCTCAGGAGAAATCCAAGGCTCAGGGAAGCCCACTAAAGAAGCTGTTTACAGGAGCAGGACTAAAAAAGCTGTCATCCAAAAAGCAGAAGAGTAAGAAAGAAGCAGAGTCAAAGCAAACAGAATCAAGTGAACAAGTTGCTGAACACATCCAGTCATCCACTGAGTCAGCTGAGCCCCAGAAACCTGACAGCGGAGCATCTTCTCCAGAAGAATCTGGTGAGCATCTTGTAGGGGAGGTAACTCAAGCTGAGGTAACTGAAGCTGAGGTTGCTCAAGCTGTGGAGACTAACAGTGAACCAGTCACTTCTGATAGTGAGAAGAAGAAAGATGGAATTTTACCTTGGTCCTCTTTCAAAAAGCTAGTCACTCCAAAAAAACGTGTCAAAAGACCCTCTGACAGCGAAGATGAAGCACCTGGAGACAAACCCAAATCTTCTACCCTGTCTTCAACTGAGAGTGCCACCTTTGATGAGAAAACCGATGAGCCTAAACCTTCTGAAGAAGTACCATCTGAGTCTAAAGAAGAATCACAGACAGAACCAAAGGCTGAGGGAAAAGTTGAGAAGCCTGAACCAGTTTCAGAGGAACCAAAAAGAAAAATGGATACATCTGTGTCCTGGGAAGCCCTTATTTGTGTGGGGTCAGCTAAAAAAAGGGCCAGAAAGAGTTCTGATTCTGATAATGAAGAACCTAAAATTGAGGAAGAAGTTCAGCAGTCAGGAGAAGAGCAGACAAAGGCTGCTGAGTCACCTATTGTAAGCTCTGGTGAAGCTGACCATGATAATATGGCTTCTTCACCTGAACCAGAGGAAGAGGTATCTACCTGGGAATCTTTCAAGAGGATGGTAACCCACAAAAAGAAACCTAAAGCAGAAGACAAGTCTGATGATGCCTCAGGCCCTGAGCATACAACCTCTGACAGTGAAGCCCCCAAAGAAGAATCCTCTTTCTCTTTGAGGAAATTGATTCCACGCAGGAAGAAGAAGTCTGATGGTAAACAAGAGCAGATCTCTTCTGACATTGGCTCTGCAGAGGATGATTCTGACACTCCAGCCGTGGTGCCTCTTTCAGAATATGAAAATGAACCAGCTGCAGAAGTTGCTGTTAAGGCAGAGGAAGTGGGGCAAGAATCTGCACCAGTCACTCAGGAAAAAACCTCAGCTGAGGATAGATCGCCATCTTGGATCTCAACCACTGTGGAAAAAGTTGAGGATGACACAGAAGGAAAGCAATTGAGCGACATTCCCGAAGAAGGAGACACAGCTGCCACACCCAAATCAGCTGAAAACACTATTGCAGAGGACATTGTTGAGCTTACATCAGAAGCAGTTACGGCCCTTGAACAAGTTGAGGAGACTGAAATGGTTTCTGCTGTATCACGTGTTACAGCATCACCAGTTACATCAGGTGAGACAACTCCTGTCCCAGCAGATTGTGTAGAGAAAAAGACAGATATAGTACTACAAGAAGCTGTGGAAACTTTCGACGTTATCACAAATGCAGTCGCTGTCACCATGACTAAGGAACAGGAAAACGAAGTTGATGTCACCACTGATGCTCTTTTGGTCGAGTCTGCTATCAAGGAAGAGAAAACAGTCTTAGTTGCACACGAGAAAACAGAGGCAATTGCTGTTTGCACTGGCCTTGACACTAGTGAAATAAAGGCGGTTGTGGAAGAAAGCCTCACTCAGAAGTCTTCAGTAGAGTCTGTAACAGTTGTTAGCCAGGTGCTTGTCACAGAGTTAGCTGTTGAAGACAAAACACAAGAGACTGAAAAGGCCACTGTGACTGAGGATGAGATTCATGAGGCGCAGATGAGTGGAGGTCAGACAGAGCTCACAGAAAATGCTGTTGAGGAGAAAACACAGTTTGAAGAGATAAAGGAGACACCTGAATCTGAGTCTGTGACTGATCTCCAAGAAGTAGCAGCAGTCAAAGTAGCGCTCATTAATTCTGTACAACAGGAACCAGAGTTTCTTGAAGAGCCAGTGGTGGCAGAAAAATCCCCTCAGGTTGAGGCTGCAGGTCCTGTTGAACCAACTGTTGAAGATTCAATCTGTGCTCAAACTGTAGAAGTCACTGAAGTTGCTGTTGCTGAAGATGAGAAAGTGCAAGAACTGGAGGATGTTAAAGAAGTTAAAGCCACAGTTGAGGTAACGTCTATGGAGGGAGTTGCCATGGCTGTAACAGAGGAGGTCATGGCAAACCTTCCAGAGGTGCCTGCTTCTCAAACTGCTGGGTCTACAGAAGATCCCATTTCTGTTACAGCCGCCACTGAAGAATTTGCGATCATGAAAGAGACTGTTTGTGTTATAAGCTCAACATCTGAAATGACAGAATCCCATTCAGCAGATCTAGCTCATGAAACTCCTATAGAAAATGTTCCTCTTGTTCTTCCCACAGGTGACCACAAAATCCAGGTTATAGTGGATGACGCTGAGGTTGAATCTGCTCAAGAAAGTGTTGAGGGAAACTTAGAAGTAACCTCAACAAAAGTTAGTATTGTCGTTGAGGAAGTTATTGAAAATGGGAAAGAAGAAACTGAAATGATCCAAGCAACCCAAGTGACAGAAGCAGAAATCATTGAGAAACAGAGCAGTGTTGTTGTGCAAGAGGTCATTCAAAATGTTGTAGAGAACCTTGCTGAGGCACATGCAGAACAGAAAGTGCCTGAGAAGACTACTGAGGAGGTAGAATGCTGTACCACATCAGTAGATGTCAAATCTGAAGAGGCCCCAGCAGTTTCTGGGATGATTGAGGAAAACATTTCAACAGACGTTGTTTTGGAGGAAAAAGCTCCTCTAGAAACAAGCCCAGAGAAGCAAAAAGCATCTAACAATGTCTGCGAAGACGATGATGCACAAACTCACATGGACCCTGAGAAACCAGTGACAGCAGTTAACGACACCATTCCGATTACAGAAACAGTTACCGTTTCTATCACAGATGAAATCCAACCTCAAAATGAGGAGGTTGCCACAGTCTCTGTGGAAGATGTGCATCAAGAAACAAAAGTAACAAAGGGTGAAGTCGAACTTAAGCAAGCAGAAGAGAAAAAGTTTAGTGGAACTACAGAAAGTGAAGAAGGAAAAAGTCAAGATGAATCACATCCCAAGGAAGTGCCAACAGAAATCCAGCAAGAGACACAAGCTTCAGAGGTTTCAGAATCCTTAACGGAAGAAAAGATGACAGAAACATCTGTTACAGGTGCAAGTCAAGACCAGATTGTGGCTGAGAAGTGTCAAATAGCACAGGAGGTACAGATTGAGACTGCACAGGAATTTAAAGTTGGTGTCATAAATGTCATAAATGCAGATGACGAACCTGTTCAAGACCAGGGGACTAACATGAAAGAAGAAAGTTCAGAGGGTCAGAAATCAGTTAGAAGACAAGCCTCAAAAAGACTTGGAAGAGCCTCAATCAGATGTTTCAACACAGGACACGACAAACCAGGTAGTGTCCAGAGATCCAGATTGTCAAAAGACAGATGCTGAAAATGTACCTGCCAAACTGGAGACTGCTAATGAGAAGACCGCAAATGCCATTACAGTGGAGGAGGGAATGGAGGAGGCCAGGAAAGAAATCGAGCCTGTCTCCACAGAGGTTGTCACAGAGTCATGAGCAGGTTAGTCTTTATTAACTTAATGAAATTGGTCATTTTATTTTTGCATTTTAAATGTAAATCAAGAAATTATATACAAAATATTACAATGTTTCCAAAGGTAGTTTTGTCCATCAAAAAAAGTTCCATATTCCTTATCACAGTTTTTGCAAAGTGCCTTTTTAAAAACCTCAGTGGTTCTTAGTTTTATTGGGGGGGGGGGTCCATTTGGTAAGATGAAAAAGCTTTTGTTCCATGTACCAGTAACCAAGGGACCTTCGATATCAAAGCAGGAATGCTGCTGCCTGACCCTTCACTTTGTATGTTGGGTCTTAAAGGGAAGCTGTGGGAAGAGAGATGAACTTGTGGTGAAAGACAGAGTATAATTCCCCACCCCCTCCCTAATGCGCTTTCTTATCATGAGAACCAATTCATCTGATAAGATACACTGTATGATCAAATACAACCCTTAGTATTGTCAAATCAGCACATAAGCTGAGATAATAAAACTTAATTTCTTGATTTATTTTTCTCAATGGATTAAGCCTTGGAGAATTGAATAGCAGTATTCCTCATGAAGTACTTCACGTCAGTTTTCTCAAGAAATTATTATTATAGAATGCTGGCTTCTAACACTTGAAGGTTAATAATACATTACAGTAAGTAGATTGAAATGTTCAGTAATAATTGAGCTACAGCTGGTCTTCATCTGTCCTTAAAATATTTGATTAAGATACATAATCAAATATTTGAAGGGTTTAATGCATGTTGCACGACACCCACCTTTCGTAGGAGAGAGACAGTGCTGAGGCCAATTGTAGTCAAAATAATGTTTTTAAATGCTTAATGAAGCCAAGCTACAATTGCATTACTTGTCTACTTTTACATGATATTTTAAAAAGATGAATTCAAACTATTAAAAGGCTTGTAAACATACTATCATTACACATGTTTACATGCATTTGCACAAAAAAATGTAAATCAGTGGCAACTCCATAAAATAAATACATATCAAGTATTGCTAATTAGTTTTACTCTGCACCTATTAACATAATTATACTGTACAATAATGTGCCCAAGTGTGGTAAAAAGAAAAGGGATGTGAGAAGAGATCTGGGTGTGTCTGTAAAATGTTTGATGAGTGCTAATTCAGCACTGCAGTACAGCAGAGCCTGGTGAACTATAGCATCGCAGCACAAGCTTTGGTGCACTGCTCATTCTCTTTTCTCTCTCACTGCCCCCTTTGCCTTGGTTCCTTGTGCTGAGTCATACAAACAGAATGAGACTGGTGGCCGGAAGATGCAGTGCAGATAAGTGCATTCATGTGAAATAATGGGTGACAAAGGTACATAGGATAGTAACTTGTCGTGTTTATTGATTAAACAGCTGTGAGAAAAGAAAAGAGGAAAAGAGTGCTAGGCATAATACAGTTTGAAATCCCTGATGAACATTCCAGCATTGCTGGTCACCAGTATATAAGGTATGTTTTGAATGCTGGGACCAGTATGGGATGCTGGTTGCTGGTTTGTTGGTTCCCAGCACGGGAAGTTAGTAAATACTTTGCATGCACAGATCAGCTTGGGATGCTGGTGTACAGGTGGACCAGAATGTTATCTTCTGGGTTCTGGTATGATCTCAGCAAAACGACAACAGAACTGCTTGCTTACAGACTGCTGGCCTACTCACACTCAACCCTGCTTGTGAACCAGCTTCACCAGCTCCATTTTGCTTGAGAACATCATGACTTTTCTGGTCTACCAGCTAAAGCAGCACAATAGCAGTACTTACCAGCATGAATCATTATGGGAGTCATCCTGGTTTATTCTGGGGTTTTCAGCAAGGATAGCATTTGAATTAGCTGAATTAGCATTGTAAGGAATGTATTATAAACTACATTCTAATGTGCTTGAGTTGTTTTTTTCTCATCATTCTTTTTGTCTTGCAGTCTGCATGCAGAAAGTGGTCACATGACTGGGGCACAGAGCTTTCCGGAAAGCAGAAAGTGAATGGCAGCCATGGAGGATACTAAGAGACAGTGCTCTGTACCAACTCCCAGAGCAGGAGACTCGAGGCCAATCTCCCTTCTCTCTCTCCTTAAATCCATCCATTCATCCCTCTTTTCTTTTTTCCATATTACTTATAACTCAGCTGCTGTATCGCAAGGTCTCGCACCTCACTGGAGTCATCGAGGGATCCCCTCTACTCCCACTTTCCTGTATTTTTGCCAAATTGCATCAGATGCCATTTCCCCACCTGCAGCTTTTGTGATGAACATTTTCTTTTTTTATTAGTTGTCGAATGGAGATAATATGTATGTGTTGCTCTTGTATGAGCACATTTGTGTCTGTGGTGTTGAAGTTGGTGGGTTGTTATTTTGTATATTGTATCTAAATCTAAAATATTCTTTCAACCCTCTCAAACATGTTTTAACCTTCTAAAAAAAAAGCATCAGCAGCATGCTGGTGTAAAACTACAAAATATTATTTAGACAAGTAATTTTAACAAACATGGTACAGATACACCCTCTACAGCTATAGCAAATGACAAAAAGTGCATAATATGCTGTGGCTGTAATGTGAAAATAAGGTAAAATTCAGTTAACTCTGAAACACAGTATCCAGCCATTATCATTTCCATTCTCACTGTGTAGATTACAACTTCTTCGTTCCTTACTGTGAAATGTTGTCTTTTTATTATGTGTATTTATCATATACAATCACAATGAACTGTCTCACCATTAATGTGTGATTAATGAAAGATTGTAAGAGACAGATGATGAGTTTGATTTGCTTTTAGTCGTACCCTGTGAAGACTGATGATCATGATGATAAATGCCTGCCTGAGTGAGTAGGGAAGGGAACATTTAGAAATTGTTATTTTTATTGTCCTCAGCGTACATGTGCACTTCACTGTTTAACAACCTTAGCGAATGCATGTTTCAACACCAAAATTGCACCTGAGGTTAAAAAAAATTCTGAGATAATTGTGCAAGGAGAACTGAAGTAACATCATGTATTGGTAAACTCTCCCAACACAGGTTACACGTGGTTTTAATTCACAGATTTGTGGTTATTCAGCAATCTAGTAGAATATTTTTCACATTCCTTATCTCCGTATCAAGGACTATTTCTTTGAAAGACGTTGTAGATGCCTTATCGTCAGTCTTTTTGAAGTGAGTATATAATAGCCATACATGCAGACAGGAAGATGAGGAAAGCATTTCAAAATCAAATGTAAACGAGTGACAGTTGTTGTGTATTTGGATGATGATGGTGGCAAACTGTAGTAAATTCAGGTCTTTTTATTTTTTAATATGTGATTCTTGAAATGTATATGCTGGTCAACATTCAGAAAGTCTGCAAATGACCGAGTCTGCACGGCGGTGCATTATTTTGAATAGAAAAACAGCTTTGCTAGCTACTGTTGTCACGCTCTGAATGAACAGCCCACTCACATTCTTTTCCTAGCTTTTTATAATAGTCTACTGTGAAGCTCTTTAACATTTGTACAAATTGTATACCTATACCTCAAGTGATATTGTAATATTAACAAATAACCAATGAAACCATTAAGGAGTGTTATATACCAGTAGCATGAGTCTCACTTCTTTTTGTATTCTTCAAGCTGTTAATAGTATGATTACAAAATCATGTCTATATTTCATTTAAATAAAGCTAGTGTAAATCAAGCTTGCCTTTTCTTTTAATTGCCCTTTGTTCTGTTTGTGTGTATTGATAGGTGTTAGGAGGATACAGAAAAAGCAAACTAAGTATATATAACTGAATTGGAATAAGCTAACTGCTAGTAATGTTTAAGCAGAGTTAAAGTTCATAGTGTTTTTGCAAGTTCTGGTGTTGTGGCACCTCTTATAAAAACCCAATGGTGCCATCTTGTGGCTCACACAACCAGACGTGAAGAAAATTGCTGTTTACATGAATTATTTTCCAAAATAAGCAGCGCTATTTCATGTTATAAAAGAGTTTGTTTCACATAAGTGGATACAGTGGTCTTTAAGAAAGGTTTTTTTTTAGAAAGGTTTTCTAATAACCGTTATACATGGCTGTACATAATTACCTCTGGCAGAGAATGGATTATACTTTTAGTACAAATAAAAAGTTTGGGGTTGGTATATATATGTATATGCTCACAAAGGCTGCATTTATTTGATAAAAAATACAGTAAAACAGGAATCTTGTGAAATATTTTTTTAAATACATTCTCAATGTTTAAAATTGCAATACTTTTACATTTTATTTTTTAATTTATTGAAAAAAAACAATAATAATTCTTAGAAAAAAAATAAACAAAACCGTGCTCGAACTTTTGAACAGTATTGTATATTAAGGAAATCAATACACGTTTCAAAAACATAAGGATTTATTAACATTATTCACAATGAAAATGCAAAGGAAGTATTTTTTTCCAGAGACAACCGTTCATGTTCCTGAGAAGCAAGAGATCACAGTATGTTTGCCTTAGCTTTGGGGTTCGTCAAGGGGCACCTTTACCCCTCCCCTCCCTATAACTGTCTCAAAGAGCAACAACTTGCCTTTTTACAAATAAGGAATAGTAACAATAAAGCATTTTATTTTAACCAAAAAAAAAGCATGACATTGCCTGATGTATGATTACAATTAAAGGGGTCATATAATGCTGCTAAAATATTTTTTTTGGTGTAATGAAATGTGTTCCAGGGGTTTAAGGTTAAAAAACATGTTATTTTCCACATACTGTACATTATTGTTTCTCCTCTATGCCCCGCCTTCTGAACTGCGCAGATTTTTACAAAGCTCATCAGTCTGAAAAGCGAGGTGTGCTCTGATTGGCTAGCTATCCAGTGCATTGTGATTGGGCCGAATACCTCAAGCGTGTGATGGAAATGTTACATCCCTTAACATATTGTGATGCCCTATGCCCGGAGCGATGAAACAAACATAAAACCCCATTAGAAATGAACAACAATTCTAACAATGAGAATAAAAGGAACTCCTTTCTTTGCATGAACATCTGGGCGGCGTTATGCAAATATTACCACATACTGACATGGAAATGTGTGTGTGTGTGTGTGGTGGGGGGGGGGGTTAGAACGAGCTGTTTCAGGGGGGAGTGAACAAGTCTGAACTTTTATAAAGAATATCTGTTTGGATCTGACAATTTAGTCTTTGCAACTTTACAGATCTTCTTCATGCACAAAGAGCTTTTAACACTCCAAAGAGAAATTAAAAATTTTAATCGCATCATATGACCCCTTTATAAGAAACCAGAGGCCTTGTCAAAATTAACTAAAAAAAAATAAAATAAAAATAAAAAGACAATAAATGGCCATTCCTGGGTTCTAAGCTTTTCAGTAGTAACTTAACACACAGTGCTCTTACAATAAACTCCTACAGGTCTTAACAAAGAGAAAGATGGAAGAAATATTTAGCACTGAATGTAAATTGCCCTGATTTTAAGTTTCCTGATGTATCACAAGTATATTGATGGGAGTAGTCAGGGATCTTTAGTAGATATCAGTGCTTTTACAGCATGACCTCACTGTCAGGTTCATTAAAACAAAGACAGCTAATGAGATGACAAATATACAGACACTATAATGGATCATTCGATAATATTAATAAAATTCTTTGTAAATAAAGCACTGTACATAAAATTAGAAAATGTATATAAAACTCAAAAATAAGGAATTTGAGAGCATATTCAAGCAAAACATTTCATGGCAAAATTAAATCGGCGAACAGTGACAGAAATATCTCCCTTCAAGCAACGTTATGTACAGGTGTACGATTGGCCACAGTGTTTCTAAATTCACACACAGTAACAACTTTGATTAAACACACAGCACAACTGTAAACATGTGGAACCACAGTGAAAGCAACACAACCAGACTGCTGATGAGCTGCCGCCAACCAGTTTCACAGCGTGGATGTTTAGCATTTAGGCGGCAATGGCACAAAAAAGCACTGTAACAAATAAATGTGAAATTACAAAAGTGGAATAATTAGGCAAATATATTGTGGGTCATGTTAACAATATAAATGATGTTTGACAGGTAATCTGGCACTGCATGAAGGTTATCTACAACTCCACCTTGCTCTTGCTAACCCAACGCATGTAATGAGAAATTAGAAACAGTGTGAAAAAGAAAACTTTGAAATCTGTGCAACCCTTCCCGGAGGCACTGGAAGATAAAGTTGACTTTGATCCTCGACCCTTTGATGCAAATTTAAGGTTAGTTTGAAACCGGTTGAGGTAGTGAATGTTCATCCTAAATCAAGACCCGCATTTAGCGGCTCAGAAAATGTAATTTTATTTTCAAAATAAATTTTGGTGCTGTTCCCAAAACCTAATAATTTGGTGGCTTTAATGTTTTAAATATTCAATTGAGTTACCAATCCAACCTAATGAGGTCTACGGCTGATCTGCACTGTGACAAACACAGGATAACAGCAGCTCACTACATCCTTTTTTCTGTATGCTTTTAGACAGGAAGAAACACAAACTACCCAAACAAATGACCCAAGTAACTAATAAACTCCTTGAAAGAAATACAGAATGAAGCAGGAATTTGACTTGTTGGACTAAATATGCTTTCAAGCTGTTATAAATATAGTGACCAAATTTATGAGTGTTAAAAAAGCTGAAAGTAGTCGTAGATTTCAGCACTTTCCAGAAGTAAAATCCCCAGAAAAAAAGAGACAATATAACAGAATTTTCCATCTGTAGCTTAACTTCTGATCATAATTTACCCACAATTGAAACGCAATACATTAAAAGAAACGATACTTGAAGTGGATGAATGCAAAGCTATTCCACAAAGACTTCCTCAGTTTTGATGGGCGTTGTCAACGGCCCACCACTGGATGAATCCGAGCCTTCGTCTTTGGCCAGGCTGTCACTGTTCAGCCCACTGATGGCCATTTCTCCAGCCGCTCCACTGAGAGCGCACCCTGGTTGAAGCACAGGTGCTTGATCACCTCATTGGGGCTGGAGAAGGTCATTTCACACACAATTGCATTTGTACGGTCTCCCAGAAGAGCCGAGAAACAGCGCCTCCATTTGGCTGGAGTCGTCCGCGGCGCACAGCTCCATGCTCTGTCGGTCTACCATGGTGTATGCTGGCTCTGAGCCCAGATTCATGCAAACGTGCCGGGCCCGCTTGATTGGCCCGACAGAAGCTCTTGCCGCAAGCGCTGCAGCGGTACGGCTTTCCCGTATGGATGTACATGTGCTCTCTCCAGTGGCTCTTCTGGATGAACTTGCGGCCACAAGTGGAGCACTCATATTTCCTCCGCTTCACTTCCCGCTCCATGTCAGCTGCACCCTCTAGGTTGTCGATATCAGCGATATCGGATGGAGGTGGAGTGTCAGCCTGGGGCTGCGCCATGCACAGGCTGACTGCAGTTGTCGTTGGGACAGGCATAGCTGTTTCAGGATGAGGTGAGTCTCTTGAGTACACATGTTGCTCACTGTCACTGGCACCGTCCACGATGATGGGAGTGGCTGCAGCGGCTTCGCTTCCTCTGAGAACTTCCTCCACCTCTGGTGTGGCGGCACCTCCAGTCAGCATGGGGGAAGCCGCACCACCGGACTCCAACACCAGGGGGAGCATAGCCTGAGTGTGTTGAAGCAGGTGCTCTCGTAAGGCTCCTCGCTGGGTGAAGCGACCCCCACATACATGGCACGTATAATGCTTCCTCAGAGAGGAACTTCTTCTCATGATGCTGGGCTTCACATGCCGAATGGTGTTGGTGCTCAAGGAGCAAGATGGGGCCTCACTTGCAGATGTTTCCATCTCGCCACCTTCCCTCACAAACTGACTGATGCTCGCAGACGCTTCCATCTCCGCTTCTGACAGAGCTTGCCTGTGCTTGGACACAGGCTGAGTCAGTGAGGTAGCTTTGTTTGTGGTAATGCACTTGACATCGAGCAAACCGCCACCCTTCCGAGTCGAACGTCGAAGAGAGATGTGTTCTCGCTGAGGGGCGGTTCGTGAGTGTGGCTGTTGGTCTGATATCTGAATGCCATAAAGAGAGGACGACAGGGGAAGGCTGACCTCGGCGTGCGTATGAGTCGCATGGCTAGCCAGACTTGCCTCCTGAATGAGAGGGTACGCATGGAGGAACTTGACGCCCTGCTCCAGGCGAGCTGGGTCGATAAGCTGTGTCGCCAGTTTTCCGGTGTACATCAGATTGAGGAGGTAGCTGAAAATGTCGGGCTGAATGTCAGCAGGCTTCAAACGAACACAGTCACTGGTTGAGAGGATAAGGGACAAAGATTCAATGTTGAAAAAAAACCCCCACCAATCTTTATGCTATGGAAGTGCTTTAATATCTTAAATTTGAGCACAAATGTTTATCCCTAAATAAGGCATTTATGGTATCATTACTCATTTAAAAAAAAAAATCTCAATACAATGATTAGACTTACATGCACAATCTGTTGGTATCAATTATCAATATTGGCTATTTGTCCTGTTGATAATTGTGCATTTTGTCCCATTACAGTTAACATGTAGATTATCTAATGTTAATGTTACTTTAATCTTTAAGGTTGGAATAAAATACATAGCTTTTGCCCATTTTTGCCTCATTACGACCTAGACTAGTTGACGCTAGTTACCAAAATTAAGAGCCAATGTGCAGTTTTTTGGCAGTTGGATTCGACAAATTTTGCAAAAAATCATGTAGTGTACATTTTTTTTCATCTTAACACTATGACTGTGTCCACTCAGAGGATATTAATTATGTTTGATGTTTGTCATGCATCCCCTAGCAATGAGGCACATTATACCGCGTGAGTTTGTAGTCTTTAGGACGACATGAAAGTTTGGTAGTGGGTCATTCAGTATGATGCCCATTATTGCACATTATAACGTGTGATGCCTAAATTTACTTGTAGCATTTAATTTTTTTTTATGTTAAACAGATTTTACATATATCAACATACTCCTAATTTAGGCACAAAATGGACTTCACACATAAGTCACACATAAAGCTGTTACCTGTCCTGGTGTATAAATAGCATTCTGAAGTAGTTCGAGAATGCGGCCAGCACGGCCTTGTGTGCTTTGAAAAAGACATCGCCGATGGCGACTGTGCAGTCACACAGGAAGCCAAACTCCCTCTGTGCGTTGAGCTGCTGCAGAAGGATAAGACCATGATTGGCCAGCTCCATACTTCCACCTACACAGAAAGGGCCAGAGATGACAGTCAACTTCCTGTCTACTACAGACCACAATGCCTCAAAAAAAAAAAAGTGAGTGAAAGAAGGCTGTTAGTTGTCTGTTGATATGGACTTAATCAGCAGTGAACAGCCATGAATATGAATCCAAGACTGTAAAACCAAACAATAAGCTAAACTCTAATGTACACTTGGAATATGAATACTACAATACAGATGTATAGACGAATACTACTCATGCTTAGAGTTTAGGGTTTGTTTAAATACTTTAAGCCCAAGTATAACACTTTAGCACACAACACTTCCCCCATGATTTGTGCAACCAAAATGAAATAACATGAACCTTAAACTATGTTGCTTTTAGAGAAGGCGTGCTGTTACTTTAAGTAAAAGAATTTCATTACAGTTCTTTCAAAGCAGTCCACAGTCCATACAGTGCTTTCAAAGCATGTCATTTAATAAAACTTGAATCCTAAACATTATTTCTTTTGCTGCTCTCTTAATATTGACAAATCTAATTCTTATTAACATTTAAAGGGCTAGTTCACCCAAAAATTATGAGTTTTTGGTCCTACTTTATATTAAGTGTTCCTAATACCTGTGTACTTACAACGTAACTACATGTGTACGTATTATGTAACCACAGTGTAGGTAGAAAGTGGTACATAGTATCTACAGCTGTAATATTTCTGTAACTACACACGTTTCAACCCTCTGAATGGTTTGTGCAAGTACAAATGTGTAACAGGACATATATATAAATACATTTTGTAACAACAATATGTATAAGAGTAATTGGAACCATTTGATCCAGGGAGTGGAGATGGGTAGGTTTAGGGTGGAAATGGGATCCAGGGGTGGAATGGGTAGGTTTAGGGGTGGAAATGGGATCCAGGGGGTAAATGGGTAGGTGGGTATGGAGGGGTGTAAATGGGATCCAGGGGGTGGAGATGGGTAGGTTTAGGCGTGGAAATGGGATCCAGGGGGTGGAATGGGTAGGTTTAGGGGTTAGTAACATCTAGTTACTATGTAAGTACACAGGTATTAGGGACACTTAATATAAAATGGGACAGTATAAGGATATAGTTGTAAAAATCACTCTCAATATATAAGTCCACATCACAGCTATAACGATAAATGTACACTTTCTGAAAATTTATTTTCAAACTGACGAACACTACAAACATTGACAGTCAATCAGAATTAAACCTGCTATAATGAGATTGTTAATTTAAAGCAGCAGATAAGCGTGTTCTTGGAATAAACAGATGATGTCGTTCACTGGATGCTAATGAAATGGAAAATGTAGTTATCAAAGTCACAACATTTGAAACTTTACATATTCTCCCTAAATTAAAATATTTGAGACCTCTAATTATAACAAATCTTTTTTTATTATTATTCTGGAGGAAAAAAAAAAACAAGACACAAAACACTAGTACATTAACTGAATTCTTGATTCTGATGGGATATCCGTTAGAGATTTTAAGACAAGAAACTGATAAAACGGAATAAAAACAGTCCAGCTATCATGTGATATCAACGGTGTAACCCTGACAGCATGGCCCCAATAGAGCAGTCAGATCCAGCCAAGGGCCAAACATCTGAGGCAACCTTTGAATACTGAACCCTGATCTCTGAGGTTATTAACCCTCATCTACCAGAACCAGCAGCCTCTGTGCCTTGAATGCCCATTACCCTAAAGGTCAATCGCAGGCTTTGTGTGTCAAATGACTCGCTCTTCAGGTGGCATTCCTGAGGCTACTTCCTCTCAACTCCTCTTTAGTGGAGAACAGACATGTCCACAGAGCCTACAGACTCACTGCAATGTCACATAGCTGTGTGTAAAGACTGCAG